>NW_017306838.1:647452-667231 GCF_000935625.1 Nanorana parkeri
ACTACTCCCCCTCCTGGTTCTCCATGGCAGGGAGTTGTGACTTTATATGTCTAGGGGTGTTCCAGCAACCAAAACCACATGGCTCATCCGCTTTCACCAATATGTCCTGGTACAATGTACATAAACATAGGGTTCCTGCTGTTTCTTACAGGGAAAGGTTGTGGGATGAGGGGGCCTCTTTGCATAGCTGCATGAAAGAGTCTCAAGCTTGGTCACATTTGTGATTTGTCCATTTGAATGCAGAATACGACGCCACAGTAGAATCAAAGTTTTATTTTCAAGTGAATTGTAACAGAATTATTTGCATTTTGAAAGCTGAACATCTTTTGTGATTGACTGTATGCAACCCGTGTTCATTGCCATGTGACACATGTAACCATTCAGTAGTAGTACCGGAGGAAATGAGGTCTTATTAGAATTGTGCCATATGAAGACTTAAGGAAGCCATAACAATAAAGATATTACAAATCTGTGTTCATGTCTGGTCTCCTCATCAATATTAGCAGGACATGGTTTGACTTGCTAAAATACTGTTGGCTGATAACATTGCATATATATGATTGCTTATTCCTAAGGGATACCGGCCACCTTACATCTTTTTATAGAAATTATAATAAATTAATTGCAGCAATATCTGTGCAGAACCTGGTGAACAATTGAGAGATTCTTTTGTCTATTTCCTATATTTCCACTTTTTGCAGTCAAATTTGAGAATACCTCACTATGTTTGTTATAAAATCCCATTTACACAACATAGCAAAATTATAATTAAAATGTTTTTACTTTTTTTTGATGTGGGGCAGCATTTGTAAGCTCTCAATTTCAGTACCTGCAAACTGACTGTCTCCATATAGAAAGAGTAGGGAGAGACTGAGCTTCCTCTCATTAACTTATAATGCTTGTAGGTCTTTAACCCTTTGTTAGGACAGTGTTTAAATCTAATTTGCAACTGATAATGAAATCTGCCAGCACAGGACAGAACAAACATGAGCTCCTCCAAACCCAGAAAGAAGCTGTCAGTGCTGGCCATTCCCTGCTTCTCAGCTGCATGTGAACCAGGTGGGTTGCTGGTAACATCATTGACTTGTATGGCCATTCTAGGTCAATGTCCCATCAATGCAGACACAAAGATGGGAGTGCCGACATAATAATGACTTGTACAGGGTATTTTCCAACCGTAATGAACTTAAATCACTTTGCAGAGTTCTTTTATTCCTTTGACATTACTGTTGTTCAATATTCCATGACAATAAAACTTCCAACAAGTGAATCTTTATAAAGGCACCGTACATGGACATGAAGTAAACAAATCACATTCATCTTCACAATAAAAGCAAAAAGGAAGTTCTGGCATACTGATCAATATTGGCATAACACTTGAAGACAAACCTTTTCCCCATTATTTCACCAGTTGATATGTACCAGCAATTTAAAATGCAAGCCTACCAGACAAAGCATTGAACTATTCATGTGGGGCGATACCACAGTACTTTAATAACGTATACCTAAATTTAGATGCAAGTTGTTTTTCTTGCTGTTCAGTAGATCAAAAACAAAATCAGATTTGTACTCAATGCAAAATCTTTCTCATCTTTATTGAAACTGATAAACCACCCGCCATTTTCTTCAGAGACCCTCTTGGCAAGTCATCTGCACTTCCTGGGTCTGTACACTTGCTGTGACCATTATGGGGGATCCCACTCAATTTACATTGAGAATGTAATGTGATGTGCTGGTACGAAGGAGCATCTAAAACACCCCGGAGGACAGGACCAGAAAATCTAAAGTCAGCCTATATGTCCAAAAGTGAATGCAAGACCCTTATTGAACCAAGTGCTGAGATAAAGCTACCAAGTAGCTTTTCAGTCAACATGAGCTGACTTAAAGACTTGCATTGATAGAGGAACAATGTCTGTGCAGCACTACTAGGGAGGAAGCAAAATCTATACGGGAAATCAGTAAATATGGATGTTACTATGTACAACAAACCTCTTGCCAACATTAACACATTAGTCACATTTAACCTGTTTGCAAACAACTGACTTCACATGAGAAGTAAAGATACTTTATCATATAAATTGCATTAGAAAACCCCTCATTCCTTCAGTTTCATTACATGTAGAATCATCAATTTTCACACTTCCTATAAAGTGGAACGAAAACCCTCCTATCGGACGAGGACAGTGCCATCTTAGCTTCTATGTTGCCATGGTGCTGCACATATGACCAGCTGTGACACCAGTCATTTGAGGGATTGGAAAGGAAAAAAGAAAAAAAAAAAGTCTCAACAGATTCCCCTATCCATGCTAAACATCGTGGAAGTACAAATCTGCACGTGCTAATGTGTTCTGTGCTGCTGTCAGAATACCCGAAGAATGACTGCAGTCACAGTTTGGCCAATCATTTTCCGCTCGCCTCTTCACTTTTCTATCGTCTGATAGTGAGAGGCAACTAACAGGGCCACCCACTGAGCGAATTTCCCATTTTGTGCAGTGTGTAACCAGCTTTCGTTGGGCAGAATGTAAATAGAAACCCAGCAGAAAAAAACACTGGTATGTTTGATTAAGGATGTAATAATCATTGAACAATTCTAATATCAGCTTTCTTTTTTGGAAACCATTTCATTGGTAGGTTTAGATTTGCTTAAACAGGCCGAGCTGTCCAGCAAACGTGGCTGTTACAGGGCTTAAGACAAATAGAACACTGACGGGTGCTTACAACAGTCAGATTTTTAAAATATATCATTTAATACTTTCTTCCAAAAGAAAACAGAACTGTTGCTTTTCCTGCTTAAAAAGTGTCATCTGAAGTTGGGCTTTCATTTGCTCATCTCTAATTTTAGATTTCCAACTATGTGTCCATCTAAAAGCACACTGGGGGAATTTATCAAAAATGGAGCAGAGAGAATCTGAAGCAGTTGCCCATGGCAACCAATTAGCTGCTCTCTTCAGTTTGCTCAGGTAAGATTTGAAAATGAGACAAAGAAGCCGATTGGTTGCAGTGCAAATCTACTCCAGATTCTGTCTGCTCCAGTTTTGATAAATTCCCCCTCTGTCTATAGGGTGACAATGCCACAGGCTTGTCATCCTATTAGGAAGTGGAGAAATTATGGATCTACTGGCTGGATGGGCACCTGAATATGGGTGAAACATGGTCAGAAAGGTAAACCAAGCCTTTAATGCTACAGATGGACTGGATCATGCCATTTTGCCCATCGTTCCACTTTAAAGAGACCATGTCACGAACTTAAAAAAAAATAAAAAAATATAAGCAATACAAAATCAAGTATTTGAAATGCTGACAGAATATCTCCTTTGCATAAACACAGTTTATTAAAATTCCCTTCCCTCGCCTTTATAACATTTTATGTAGCTGCCAGGGAAGGAGTGACATCACCAGCAGCAGTCTCCGCTACACAAGGGTGGCTTTTACAGGTAAATCATGTGCACAAAATATATTAAATGTAGGGATGTCCCGATACCACTTTAAGACCAAGTACAAGTATTGTCCCTCATGTACCTGCCCATACCAATTACAGATACTTTTTCTTAAACGGACATGTGACATTTTTTTCTAAAACAATACAGACTGATGAGTTTAGGGAAATCTCTACAGGGCTAAATACGGATGTCACCAGAACTGAACACATGTCCCCACAACAGAACACGTGTCCCTAAGGCAAAATAGTATTCTGCTTTGGCGACATGTGTTCTGCTACTACAGCTCCCCAAAGCAGAATTCCTCTCACCAGGCTGCGTGTCGATCTCACTGGACTACGTGGACATCTGCAGTGGCTCTGCGGGCACTCCACCTCACCGGTGATGTCAGGACCGGGCCTCCCTTACGTCCAGTCCGGCGATGCTGCCACGCCCAGTCCTCCCCGTCAGTGTGCGGCGGGAACCCCCAGCTTCTAGGCCTGGGGCGGTGGCTCCGTCCCCGGGGCTGTCCATGGCTGTGCCTGCGCCGGGAAGGAGTAGGAGGAAATAAAGAACGGGACAGGCACGGCCATAAACAGCTATCTGCAGTTCCCCAGCAGACTGATGAGGTCCCCACAAGCACAGGAACTCAGACGGCCGCTGCGGTTTGAAAATTTAAAGGGTCGGTATCGGCCTTAAGAATCGGGGCATTTTCATGAGTATAAGTACTAGTGAAAATGCCTGGTATCGGCCCCGATACTAGTATTGGTATATCCCTATTTAAATGCACATATAACCTTTCTGAACGATTGTATGTAAAATACAAGTGCAGGCGACGGGGTCTCGATGTGCAACTTTTATTGCATTAAACTCTCCATGAAGGTGGAAACCCCCTCAGTACCAACCATCCCTCTGACTCAAACTAACACGGGACTGTTACATAGTTTGTGTGTTAGCAGATTTCTGACCAGCTGAAGAAAGTGTCACTCAGTGTTTTAGGTGCTTTTCCCTTCGTGAAGAGGAACAGCAATCTTGGTATCTGACTTATTGAAGCGTCTATCTGCTCACATACAGACTGGGGTGTATAGAGTACGGCCTTCAGACGGTTCTTCATTTCTGTACAATGAAAAGGACTTCATCCAAATGTTTGCTTAGAGCTATAAACAATCTTGCTGAAGTGGATTAAGTGAACCTGTAACAAGCTCACTTTACCAGAAAGCCTTTCCCAAGAGATAAGGGAGCTCAAATACAGACTTTCTTAAGATGCCAATTGCCTGGCTGTTATGCTAATCATTGGATTCCATGCTTTCTGGGTCAGAGACTCTGGGGAAAAAAAGTACATATTAGGAATGTCAGAAGTGCTTTTGTATATCCTCATTCTGTATTAATGACAAAGTATTGAAGGAAGAGAATTGGCACGACAGCATTCTATACTTGCCATCCCCTTGCACCCTCCTCTCAAAATACCACCCAAGTAATACCTAGTAGTTCAACGTGTGGGTGAACACCCCTCCCTGCACGCAACGCAACCACCTGGCCAAAGCATCATGTGAGGGAGAGGCAGTTTGCACAGCTTAGTATAAATTGGCAGCAAATCATGGTTATGGCGGAGTGTGGGAAGTCTGTGGTATAAAGTTCCTCCTGTAAATGGGAATTGTACACTTTCATTTTAAGAGTAGTGAAGTATTTTCACCCTGGGGTAGGAAGAGGGTTACTAGCAGGATCACCAGCTTAAAAAAAAAAAACCTGAAAGGGGAAAAAGAGTTCATCTAAGCCACCAAATCTATGGACTGGCAAGCTACAATATATTAAAGCCGACCTTTCCCCCAAAAAAGAAAAAGCACAAATGCATACAGCTCTGCAAGCTGAACAGTAAACACTTCACACTCATAACATTTTATTCTCTAAACTTACAGTTAGATCTTATCAAGTTCTGCTTTTTAGGAGGCACTGGTGATGTAGCCAGTGTCTCCCAGATGCCCCCTGGGAAGGCTATGGGGCTTATTTATAAATCTTCTGCCCATTGTATACCTGGGTGAATGGCATTTTCATAGCATTACCACCACTAGATGGAGCAAGGTGCATAGGAAAGTTCTGTGCTACTCAATACCACCGAGTGGTGGTAGTGTTGTGTGAAGGGCATTCATAAAGCTATGCGATACAATCTGGAGAAAAAGTCCATTCATTTTTATTTGTCTGCACAGATGAAACCTCACCACATCTCATAAAGCACATGAGCGAGATCTGGAATGGATATCGTTGGTGGGCCAGGCCAAAGAAGGGGGAAGAAGAAGCCAGCTGCTGATGACGTGAATGTTTAAAATGGCGATGTGGAATTTATCACAAGGGGTAGACCGAGCCATGGGATCCTGTAATTATGACATTACTAAGGCAAATACCCATCAGACAATGTATGTGTTTGTGACATAAGGGAAAGGTCCACTTTTTGTTGTTGGGCTTAGATACACTTTAAGCCATTTTATTTATCGATCCCAGCAAGATATGTCATGTAGCCTAACATTACGATTTACCTATAGGTACAGCGCTAGAAGAAAGGAAAATAAATCAGGTTCTTTTCCAGCACAGAGACCCTAAAATTCTAAAATAGAACCGACTCTTCAACCAAGAAGCCACTGAAAAAATAGAAATGTTGATTCTCTTTTCATTCAACTGGAAAATATATTTACAGTAAGAAAAGCAGTATAAATATTTCTAATGTCTTTTGTAGAAAAAAAAATAGATCAGTCTGTTTTATTATAGTCACTTGTCTGTGTATCCTCTGTGTTGGAGCCAACTGGTAATCCTTCAGATATACCTGTATTGTCAGGACTCGGCAGATTTCCCTCCTGAACGTTATTACACTTCTTTTCTGCCTCAGCCTTCCCTTTATTAGCTTCCAATGACACCATCACAAACTTGAGCAGTGCGTTCTCTGCCAGGAGACGCTCAGAAGCCGCCACTAGCTCTTTCATCTGGTCAGCCATGGTTCCCACCTCCCTGGATTTTTGTTCATACAGTGACTGGAGCTGCTGCTTGTGTACCTCCAGAGCTTTGTTGTGTTGTTCCAATCTCTGCTTTTGTACTTTTAGGTCCTGCCTGTCTTTTCTAGCTTCTGCAATCAGTTCTGCCAGCTGATCCTGAGCCTTGTGTAGAACATCAATTTCTGCCCTCAGCCTTTGGATGTCTTGTTCCAAAAATGAGACCTGTTCCTCTTTGTACTGAACATAGTATTCGGGGCAGGAGGCGGGTGGATCCGCTGCGGTGGAAGGAAGAGTTGTATGTTTTAAGATAAAATGCAAAAGGTTTGAAACGGTGATCTGCTGACCTTCAGGATACAATACACTGTTTTCTTTCCTGAAAATAAAAACATCAATGATAAGTACAATAATTACACAAATAATTAACTTTATATATGCAGATTACAGGGCCTATGTCTGAGAGATACCAGTAGTGCCAACCAATGTCACGGACATGGGCAACTCTTGCTGTAGGGCATTCTGAGACAGACAGAGCTGTAAAAGATACAGATTTATCAGAGTTCAGAGTGGGGAATTTATCAGAATTTGGAGCAGTTCCCCATGGCAACCAATCAGCATCTCCCTTCAGTTTGCTCAGGTAAGATTTGAAAATGAGAGACTCTGAATGGTTGGAGTGCAAATCTGCTCCAGTTTTGATAAATTCCCCCCCAGAGTATTTTGAGAAGAAAGAGAAAGCCAAACCTTTCTTTTAGGTCACAAGAGTACATTTACTAACTCAGCATATAGCGGACTACTGCCAGCACAGAGCATAGCTGCAGTAGGGAAGGATCCCGAAAAAAAAATAAGAGAGAGGAATCCCTGCAGGGAGCGGTGACTGACAGCGGTCACATGAGAGCTCCAGTGTTAGACGCCGGCTCTAAGCATTGGGAGGAGTATATTTTATTTTCCCAATGCTACTTTAAGTACAAATCACTCTATTCCTGATACTTTTTCTTGGACTGCCTTTGCTGACCTCCTTTTAGAAATGCTGGTAGCCTGGCTAGCTCTGTTATTTATAGTTTGAGTCACTGACTGAGGCCTTCACTCTAGATATGCAGGCTTGTCTCTTTTCAGTTCTTAGTGATGAAGCCATTGGGTCAGCATGAAAGCCAGGGAGTTCACATTGTCACAAGACAGCAGTAATGACAGCCTACACATTTTTTCAGTACAGTATTATTTTAAAACACCATTGTATATTTTTGCATACAACCATTTTCAAAAATAAGTACACCCCTGGGAAATTGTTGACTTTTTCAACATATTTAAACAGGCAAACATTAGATCTTTATTCAAACAATGCCTAGAGATAAAAAGTAATATACTTAAATGAAAACTCTGCAAAAAAGTAAGTATACCCTTGGTTTATGGAGCGGTTACTGCACCCTTTAGCAAAAATGACTTCTTGTAAGCAATTTGTATAACTTCCCACAATTTGTGACTTGCAGAGTTGTTTTTACCATTGCTCTATGCAAAATTGCTTTAGTTGCAAAATGTCTGTGGGTTTTCTTCAACACTTTAAGATACTGACAAAGAAAATGCTTACATATCTGAAGTCCTCACTTCACTCTGACTGCTTGTTAAAGGCCTCCTCTGGGTCAGTGACTCAAATTACAGATGTCGGCGATGGCCGGGCTACAATCAGTCCAAGAAAACTAAGCTATCAGAAAAAATGTGACTTATAAGCAGTCGCTAATTTTGTGTATCCACTTCAAGTACCACTGACACTTGCCAGTATATTATGTCTGTCAGTATATTATGTCTGGAGATGCAGCCAGGTATCTTGAATACATCATATGATCCCAGCAAAAAGCAGTTTTGGCAGTTGTGGAAATAAATACCCGATATACCAATTCTTAAAACATAAAAACACAACATTGCTTCCAGAATATAACATATACAAAATTCTACTGCAATCGCTCTAAAACAGATTTCAATCTTGTAACGTTATCGTTTGTACCCATGAGATCACAAAGCGGTTTCCTGTAAACTAGAGACAGATGGCAAACGGTTTTTGGGCAGCAAACAAAGAAATCCAAAAGCACCAAAAGATAGTAAAAACGTCTAAGCATTTATCCAGAATGGTCACATAACTCATGTATTTAACACTTGGATTCTTATATCTCTTGCTGACTGCTTGCTAAATTGTTATAGTTGTTGGCAGCATCTTTTTTAGAATGGTCCAGAATGTCCATAGTTTAAACATTAAAAAAACAAAAAAAAAACAGGCCAAATGTTCCCTACTCCATAGCCTCCTTTTCTGCCAACAGCAATAAAGCACGAGACAGAGGTTACATGGCTAAGAAATAGGTGACAAGAGTCTGCAGCCATGCTCATAAGCAGGGCACAATAGGACAAGCCTAGTTATTCTTACTGCAAGCAAATTGTTGTAGTAGGAATGCGCAACATTAACTGTAAAAGAAATGACATTACATTGAGACTTTTTTTCCAACACAAGCAAATGTATTTTCATCTGCTTCTACTTAGTTCCTGCTAAGGTATTTTTAGCACAGAGGAAATGCCATTTTCAACACTCTTTATAACAACTATTTTACTAGTTAAGCAAAAACCCCCTTTAGCTACCAGCTTCCTCCCTATCTTATAATGTGTCACAAGATCTTTCAGACCAACTATAAGATGATAGAATCTGGGCACTTCAACGCTTAATGTTACTGAGCCTGCATTGTAAAATATACACTAGGGATTCACCGATACCATTTTTTCGATACCGAGTATGAGTACCGATACTTTTCCTCGCCAATACCAGTTACCGATACCTTTTTTTGTGTCATGTGAGACTAATGATTTTAGGACAATGGTGGAGCACCAGGGTCAGGTCCCATCTGCAAACGCTGCACCCCTGGTAGTTCTGTCACTGACTCCAAATCTCAGCAATACATTATACAACAATGTAGATGTGGTATATCTGGATTTCTCAAAGGCTTTTGATACGGTACCACACAAAACACCATTATACAGCAATGCAGAATAATACCGTCAGCTATAGAGGGCTACAAATCTCTGCAGTCTGATAACATGGTACCATGGCTGGGATAGGGAGGAATGATTTGTAGTCAGATAATGTACCATTGCTGGGATGGGAAGGAATGATTTGTAGTCAGATAATGTATCATGGCTGGGATAGGGAGGCATGATTTGTAGTCAGATAATGTACCATGGCTGGGATGGGAAGGAATTCTCTGCCTTCAGATAATGTATCATGGCTGGAATGAGGATGAATGCTCTGCAGTCAGATAATGTACCATGGATGGGATGAGGAAGAATGCTCTGCAGATCTTATAAGCGCAATGCTGTACCCGGGGGGGAGCCCCCCCAATCTCTGCTCTCCCCTGCCCTGCCATCCTTGCTCCCCCCCTGCCTTCTCTGCACCCCTCCCCCCCGTTCTGTGCAGCGCTGTGAACAGGCGAGGCCTCCGACCCACACTGGATTGTGTGGTACTGCAATGCCGTGCCTTCTAGCACAGTGCAATTGCAAAAAATTGTGCATGCAGTTTTATTCTGAAGTAAACTTTAGGTTTGTAACACTGCAAATGGTAATTACATTTTTTTTTTCTATCCGATTATTCAATTACTTGAAAAAGTAATAATCGACCAACTAATTATTTATGAAACTAATCGTTAGTTGCAGCCCTAATGCAGGCTTCCTCAGGTTTAATCGCTTTAAAAAGACTCTGCACGTACTGAGAAGCAGCTGCTGATCTGCCAGAAATGCACTCAGCCCCCAAGGCCTGCTGTGGGCTGAAAACGAGCAGCACTTTTGCTGCCCACTTGCTTTTTCTCTACAACATAGACATAAATGATTCCGTGGTCCAAGATAAGATCCAGGAGGGCTAATTAGACTCTTTGACATAACACAGGAAGTGTGCACAGGCAGATCTAAATTTCATACATGGTCAACAGGTTTTAGTTGTTTGGGGGTTGTCTTTGCACTCATCAGTTACATACAAAAAATGCAGCTTTGAAAGACCAAAAGATCCAGAAGATCACAAGATTACTTATTTAAGGTATCACTTTTTTCTGTTTGGCGTTTTTTATTTTCTAGAAGATGAAGACATCTAATGACAGATGACACTTCCAACACGGAAAGGTTATAAAAGAGTACTTACCTATTTTTGGGGAAAAGCATGATAGCAGGGACATGGTCTACCATAAACTCCCAAGGAAGATCATTCTGAGCAATATTTATCCTAAGAGACAGAAATACAGATTACTGGAACCCCGGAAAGGTTAACTACAATCAATTTAATTTGTATACATGTGAAATTGTTGGGGACACTAAACTCGAGTTAAACCTTACAAATGCATTCAGTACCCATTGCAAAGTACCCCAACTATTAACAAAAATCTATCACTCAGTTGTAGATCCTCTGAATTGGTGCTGACACTCCTTCCTTCTGGAGGGTGGCTAATTTTGTTCCCCATGGTCCTGTGTGTGTTGTAAAGTATCCACCACTCCAAGCTCGCTCCCCTGAGGGACTTACCAATCATTATTGAAGTTCTAGTGTATCATGGGAATGAGCTTGGAGTGGTGGCTACTTCACAAAACATACAGGGATCATGGGATACAACAAAGTGGCCACCCTCGAGAAGGAAGGACAGTGTCAGCATGAATTCAGAGATGATTAACCCCTTCGTGACTGACGACGTACACAACAGAAGCGATCCTGGCGACTTACCTGTCGCCAGATCACTTCTGCGTCCCGAAGAAGGGGCCGCGCCCCCGCCAGACACCCCCGACTTCCGGTCCCTGGGCTGTCAGTTCTGGGCTCCTGGAGCCCAGCTATAAGCTATTGAAGTGCGATCTGCACTTCAATAGCTTATTTCCAGTGTAAAGGTGACACTGGGGGTCTTTTGGACCCCCAGCATCACCTTAAAGAGTACCTGTCACCACCATCTGCTATCACATGGGGGGGCTTGTAAGCCCCCCCATGTGATAGCAGTCAAAGTAAAGTTAAAAAAAAAAAAAATTTACATTAAATTTAAATGAAATAAATCTAATAATAAAAAATTTTTTTAAAGTCCCCCGCAAGCATGCGCGTCGCCACGTAAACACGCGTCGGGTGCGCCTACGTATGAAAACGACGAACGCGCTACACATGTTGGGTATCGCCGTGCACGCCGGAGTGAGAGCAATAATTCTAGGGCCAGTATTTTGGGGTATCTCTAAATTGATGACCTGTGGGGGCTTTTAAAGCGTCTTCTATGGACTTTTTGGGGTACTGGGGTTTTTCGCCGTTTTACGGATGCACGCAATTTGTAACCTGGGCATGTTGGGTATCGTTTTACTCGTTGTAACCTCATCTTTTATATTTCATTAAAAAATGGGTATTTTGTTGTGCTTTGGGGCATTTAATAAAAATTTTCACTAAATATTGGGGTTTAATAAGGAGTTGCGCTAATATTGCACAACATAAAAATTTGCAACTACCACCATTTTATTCTATAGGGTCTTCGCATTCAGAAAATATATAATGTTGGGGGGTTTTAAGTAATTTTCCGGCCTAAAATGTGGAATATAACATGGGTACAAAAAAATTAAAAAAAGGCCTCAGTCATGAAGGGGTTAAAGGATCTACAACTGAGTGATACACAAATAATAATTTTTTTAATCTTAACACTTTGTTGAGGTACTTAAATGCATATACACAGTCTGTATTAATATGTACATGGGGAAGCTGGTGATGATGATGTGTCCTATTATTTTATGTGATGTGAATTTAACCAGTTGACATCCGCGGTGTTAAACCCCCTTAAATAAGCTTGCACAGACATGGACAAGCAGCTATACTGAAAGTACTGGACTTGCATACAAACTGAGCTAGCGAGAACATTCCTAGTCACCGATCAGCATACCCTCATGATTTCCAACTATGCAATACAGAAATTACATTTAGAAGCTGACTAGTTGCTAACAGGAAATATTCTAGTTCACACGTTTTTAATACACAAGCCTCAAAGTGTGTTAGAGCTGCACATGCCAAGACACTTCCCACAACCCTCAGTGTAATGCATTATATTTTACCAGTACCTAGTAAAAGAATGCATACTTCTGGTAAGAACCTTACCCAACACTACCATGATATTACAAAATAAAATAGTCAAAAAGACTGAATGAAGGAAGACGCAATTATCTTACCTAGCTATGACGAGACTATCTGTAGCCAGTAGCTGGGCCAGACGGATAAAGATATGAGTCAAACTAGCACAGAAGCCACACCAAGTTGTGTAGAACAACAGCAACACATCCTGTTGAAGACATTGAAGCACAATTAAGCTGCTATATATTATATGTACTTTAGTAAATATGAATACATTTAAACTGTTTCACATGTTCAGACATTCCTGAAACAGAAAAAGATGCACTTGCAGTCCAACAGGGCAAGGATGGCTTTCTTATTAAAGTAGTGCAAAGAATGGCGGTTTCCAAAATGTCATAACCGGGTTTCCGATCAGGAGTTTACCGTCTGATCGTTACAGGTTGCTTGATATATATTTGTGTTGAATTCCTGCTCATTTACATAGATTAACCCTAGATTAGTCATCTAGATGAGTGCTGATACTGGATGTTTCAGTAGCCCAGCCTGCACATCTATTCAGGGCACAGGCCTCATCTTTTGAATCCCCCCCTATTTGTAACAAGCCAGCTGGGTACACATGGATTCACTCCAACACCAGAAAACTCTTAGAATTGAATTCACACCAACTGGCAACTAACAAAACCCCTTTCATACTCGAGTCTAACGGTTATGCATGATGTCATTCATTCAGTCACTGGTGCCTTATAAAAATAGACAGTCTAGCTGCAGCACATGCTAGTGGAAACAGAGGTCAGTATTCTTTAAAGTGAAGATTCATCTATAAATGGATAGATTATACAGTATATATATTATACAGTTTGTGCTGGAAATAAATAATGTAACTAATTGGGCTATGGAAGATAACCTAAATCAAATCAGCTAATTCCCTCTTAGTGAATCACACTGAAAAGATTAAAGGAGAACTATGAGGTGAGTGATTTACAGTGAATCACATTTTATGTTTACTTGAAGTGAACATTTGGCGAATGTCACATTCACGGATTAATAAAGTGTGCAAGTTAAGTCCCGATATGCTTAGAGGTAAGGAATGACGACATCGGCTGAATTTTCGAAATTATGTAATGTACTTTTTTCAAATTCACGTTTCTGCTCTTAAATAAATATGACTACCAACCAGTCACTATATTCCTTGGCCCTTATCTTAAACAATAAGTCTTTCTTACAAAAAGATTTTATCTTGGCATTTTAGCGGTGTTCATCCACATTCACTGTAACCCACTAGGTCAATGATGGCGAACGTTTTTGAACCTGAGTGCCCAAACTGCAACGCAAAATCAATTTATTTATCTCAAAGTGCCAGCGCTGAAAGTAAGTATAGTATTGTATTGCAGTTTGGGCGCTGGGCTTTAAAAAACATTCAACATCACTGCCTTAGGCAAAATAGGGAAACGCACATATTCAAACATTTATACACTCAATAAAACACACATCACACACTCATTATAAAAAGAAACCACACACATTAAAAACAAACATACACACATTGCACACGTAATGAAACATACACATTAAAACACACACATCAAAAAACACACATAAAATATTTTAAAATTTACACACACAAAGTCCTCAATCTCTTTTTTTGCAGCCTCTGTTCTAAATGAATGGAAAGCACAGAGGCTTCCCATTCATTCAGAAACTATTTACTATCAAGCAGTTTCTGAATGGGGAGGAGACTCTGTACAGAGTGCTTCTCCCCATTGGGAAACTCATGAATGAACAAGAAGTGATGTAAATAACGTCCTGTTCATTCATAACTGGGGACACATAGTACTATGTGTCCCCAGTTATTTACAAACACTGGAGTGATCAGCTGATCGCTCCAGTGTTTGTCCTGCACAGAGGTCTGGTACATATCACTCATATGTACCGACCCTCTGCCGCTCAGCCACGCACAAAGGGGGGATCAGCTTCTCCTCTGAATCTCCGCTGCTTTCCTGGGCAGAGGCGGATCCGAGCAGAAGTGAGGAAGGCACTGCAGCCGCGGGGGGGAGAGGGAAGACGTTGTCACAGCAGCATGTGCGGTGAGGAGAGAGAGAGAGCTGCCGGCTGTCAGATCCAGGCCGAGCGGCTCTCTCTCCTTACCGCTCGGCGTGCTGCTGATGATAGCGGCTCCGACCCCCGCCGCTGCCTGCAGCGCCTCGTTCACTTCTCATATCCCCGCTACATACAGATGGGGGAGAGCAGCGGGGATCCAGAGAAGCCCCAGCCCCATATCAATGGTAGATCGCGATCGACCTAATGGGCACCCCCGATTTATTATATTGCTGGTTCGGCAATATATTAAATAGAATCTGGGCACCTGCCAGGTTTAAAGATGGCTGCTGCGATTTTCAGCGGCCATCTTTAAAAACTTAACATGACTTTACAGTGACCTGCACCTGGAGTGTGCGGGTCACTGAAACCGGGACCTAGTCTTGCGTGCCACCAGGGGGGCCTCTGCGTGCCCTCTGTGGCACGCATGCCATAGGTTCGCCACCGCTGCACTAGCTTATAACCTGCACTTTTCCCACAATGCCTCTCTGTTCCTTTATTGTCTCACACCAGGTCAGTAATATGACTTGCCTCCAATCTCGATCTTCTCAAAATTTTGCTAATCTGTCATTACTACTATTTCATTTGCTTACTCAGCTCTTCAATACAAAGAACTCATCTTTGTTCTTTTTCTGCTGTTTTTCCCCAACAGCAACAGGGGGCTGATGCTTAACTGGGCTCTGCGACTGTTTACCAAATCCCTTCCATTAGCAACATCTATTAAAAAGCTAGTGCCTATCACTGCTGGGAAACTGAACATTGTGTGAGGCTGCCATCAGCAAGTGACTAAATGGATTTGTACTTTAGGGCACCTGTTGGACTGCATTATAAATTCTAGAAGAATGAATGTGCGTTGACTGGCTACTGTAAAAAAACAAACAACTAGGGCTGCAACTCATGATTATTTTTATAATTTATTAGTTGGCCACTTAGTTTTTCTGATTAAAAAAATTTAAAGAAATACCATCCTTAAATTTTAATTAAATACACAAATGCAGTGTTACAAACAAAGTTTACTTCGGAATAAAACAGCATGCACGGCACCATGCATTCCAGTGCGGGCAATCACATAACTATTCTGCATTTTTATACACAAGGAGCAAAATATATTTTGATCTTCATTATTAAAGGGTCTTTGTTTTTTATTCCAGGTACTTATGGAACTTGAGGACACCATCTGAATTACATTTTTCTAAAACATCAACACAGGACATACAGTACTTTCACAAAAAGCATGTCGGCTGTCTATCATACATCACTTTCCTTATATCACAGATCAGAATGACATGTAAATACATATTCATAAAACACACAATAAGAATATGAACCTTTCTTATATCCAGAACAACATGATGAAACGTATAGGAGGTCACTTCTGTGATGAGCTGGTGTCCTAATTTCCTGGTAGGTGGGTCACTGACTAGATGCCTTTGCAATGGGCTGTAAATCTTGCTGTAATTCTGGATAAAAGCCTCTAAACATAAAACAGCATATATATGAATCACACTATGTCAAAATACTATGATGAAAGCTACAATGACAAATATGATGAAAAAAGTGTACTGGCTCTAAGTTTGAATCACAAGTATAAGAATTTTTCAGAATTTTTCAGATATACATGAACACAAACAGTGCATATGATATATTGTAAAGCCCTTTAATTTCCCTTAAATATTTGGAAAAGTACAAAGGAACACATAGCTCTGATTAACGTTTTCCAAATGTTTTTTTAACGTTTTTCTACATGTACATGTGAGCTTAAAGGTGAACACCAGACAGATAAAAAAAAGACAGGTTAGTACAGCTCTGTATTCATTAATATATCATTAATTGTTTTTGTTTAGTGCAAGGTGTCCAAGTACCTGAATTTGACTTGGCATCAGCCTCTTGTAATCACCTGTACAGCAGAGTTCTGAATAGAAGATAAAGCAGCACCAGGAGCCAGCCAGCCAGCTGTGCTGCAGTGTGCATAGGATAACAAGGGACATACTGATGGGAAGACAAAGCAAATTGACACAGATGAGCTTGTCAGTCTGCTCCATTCACTGTCCAGTCACAAGCTGAGGGAGGAACAAGGCCTGTAAGTGTTAGGCTTGGTTCACACCTAGGCGTATCGAATATGCGCGTTTGCAGCGCGTTTCTACGGCGATTCCCGGTACAAAAACGCGCGTTTCCGAGGGCTACCTGGCTGTATCCCAATGGATACGCACGCAAATACGCCCCAAAGAAGCTCCTGTACTTCTTTGGACGCAGGGCGTTTTGCAGCGCGTTCCTACGCGCTGTACAACGCCCAGGTGGGAACCATGCCAATAGGCAATCATTGGTTTTCACATGTTGAGCACTTTACAGAGCGTAGGAACGCGCTGTAAAACGCCCAGGTGTGAACCAGGCCTTAAGGAAAACCAGGTCTCCTGCCCTGCCAGACAGGACTGTGCAGAGCTGTGTGAATCTAGGAATTGGATGGACAATAATATAAACACACTGGCAGGAAAAACAGCTTCTAAATGTGCATTTCATCTGTGTATTTTGTAGCACGTGTATAGAGCTGCAGCTAACGATTATTTTCAAAATCGATTAGTTAGCCGATTATATGTAGCATCCATCTTTCTAGGTGGCATATAAGCGTAGCTAGCATGGTTGACAGCACGCTTCCTCCCTCCACCGCTGTTAAATTATGCAGCTAACAGGGAGACAAATAACACATGAGCCTTAATTGACCTCCTGCTGGTCTCCAGCACCATGTGCTTGCCCGACACAAGTGACATAATTATGAATGCAGGGAGAGGGGGCATGTTAGCTTAACCCTTACCAACACAGACGCATTCACTTACCAAGGGGGTAATGGCAGCTGAGCTCTGCCTGGGCTCAGCAATAGTAACAAGCAGGAATCGGGCTTTTATCAGGAAGACCTTTTTTTTTTTTTTTTTTAAACAGGAATGTTTTTATTAAGTTTTCCAGAGTTAAAAAACAGAATAACTAAAGTAGACAACAGAACAACCAAAAATTATGTCACAAGAACAGATCTAGGTCATCTTGGGAAGCACAAAGAAGGTAAAGAAGGTGGGGAGAGGAGAAAGGCAATGAAAGGGAGAGGAAACATAAAAAGAAAGGAAGGGTAGGAGGAGAATGAAGGGGAGGGAGAGGAGGGGAATGAAGGAAACACAAAAATAAGGAAAGGAACGAGCCCAGGAATAGAGGTAAAGGCAATTGGGCAGATTAGGGTCAGAAAGTGCAACACAGTAGACTGAAGGTACCATCCCATCAGAGCCACCAAGCCTTCCAGTGGCCTAGGGACTTGCGAGCTGTCAGGAGTCACAGGCCAAGGGGTAACTCCACCGCTCAGGCCCTCCAAAATGAGTCCCCTAGCCCCCTTCCAGTCTGCCCAGACACAATCAAATTTACGCTGGCAGTTGCAACTCATGTAAGTTAGTTTAAAGAGTGGTGAAATTGAATCCACGATTAGCAGCTATTGATCTACTATGGGGGGGAGCATCCAGCTTCCATCTAATAAGAATCTCTCGACAGGCATAAAAGGTCACATAAAAAATAAAGAAGTCTAGTAGCGCCAGAGATTTGTATATTATCCACACAACCCAAGAGAAATACTAAGGGGTCAGCCCTGTGTTGTAAACCCATCACAGCATTAACTGTGGAGATCACAGAATCCCAGTATGACTGAAGCAACCGACAGGACCATACCATATGCAAAAAAGTGCCAACTTCCATTTTACATCTAGAACAATGAGCATTCACAGAACGATGGATAATTGCTAGTCTTAAAGGAGTATTAGAATACCCTGTGCAAAAATTTCAGCTGAAGGAATCTCTCCCTAGGAGAGATAACCATTGTCATATACATCTGCTCATCGGCCTTCTAATCTTCCTCCGACAGTGAGGGAATATCAGCCTTCCATTTCCCAAACAAGCGAGGCAATGTGGGGCAGCCGAAAGTAGAGCGATAAGAGAGGTTTATGAAACCTATCCCTTATCAAGAAGCGATCAATACAGTCAGATTCAACAGTCACTGGGTGTGATATCTGAGACCTAAAAGCATGTTGCAAATATCTAAAAAAACATGAAAGGGGGTAGGCCATATTGAAACCAGAGTCCATCAAATCCCAGCAGCACCCCCCTGGGCGTAATATGTTTTACAATTTTTATACAATAGGGGACCAGGGATAGAACGAAAATGCCATGAACACAGTTTACCCCATAAGGGAGCATAAGGGGAAATACGATTAGGCTTAACCAGCCTCCCTCGAGCCTTAAACCACACCACCAACGTGATACGCATTAGCTTGATGACAGCAATGTTGGAGTCTGGACCCCAAAACACCAAATTACTGAGTTCCGCATAGGTGTCCAAAAGGGCCGCCTCAAGGGTCACCGCCGAGTAATCCAGATCTTGAGAAAACCATCACCGTACCGTTACTAATACCCAGCCCAGTAATAAGTTCTATAGCAGGGTAGGCCCAACGCCGCAAGACCATTTTTAATGGTCACTTGCTTCTGTGATGGCCTACAATCACAATACAAAAAAAGTATACTAAACATGAAATTGTAGTCTATTACAGAGTGAGCTAGGAGCAGTGGCTACTTTACAACACACACAGGGATCATAGGAAACAGAAGTAGCCACCCTCCAGAAGGAAGGACAGTGTCAGAACCAATTCAAAAATGATTTGAGGATTTACACCTGAATGATACATAAATAGGCTAAATTTTTGTTACTAGTTAAGGTACTTTTTTTTTTTGTAAATACATTTTTATTAATTTTCAGGTATGCATAAATTCTTACAAACATCTCCCACCGGAAGGGCTCTGTGACTGTTAACCAAATCCCTTCCATTTTCAACAACTACTAAAAAGCTAATGCATGGCACTGCTTGAAACTGAATATTGTCTAAGGCTGCCATCAGCGAGCATTCTGATCAAAGGATGCCGGTCTTCTAGACTTCTGGCCGCGTGTGAAGGGAGTTCACAAATCTTGCATGCTACTGCGCATGTGCGGGTCCAGAAATGTTACAGACGCATTGTTATAGCACAATCCCGCGGGTCTAAACATTTTACTGCCACATTCCTTGGCATATGTTAATAAATACAAAAAAATAAATGAGTAATAAAATCTAAATAATATATAATAATAAAAAGCTATAACATATATATAATATAAATATTATTTACATAAACATATAGA
>NW_017306838.1:667331-672769 GCF_000935625.1 Nanorana parkeri
TATATATATAAATCTATAAACATATCTTTATCTGTCTCTCTCAGATATCCATCTATCATTATATGCCAAGAAATTAGGCAGTAAAATGTCCAGAAATCTCACGGGGTCCGAAGAAATTATAGAACACCGGCATCCTTTGATCAGAAGGAAGTCCAGAAATCTAATGGGCAGTAGCCTGTGAGATGTCTGGACTGCTTTCACACACCCGAGAAGTCCAGAAATCTCACGGGTCTGGAGAAGTGATGGAACACCGGCCGAAAGGGTGTCGACAGCAGTAGCCACCGTGCAAATTTCAGGTGGTTCCGGAAGAAGCGGTCGAAATGTGCATAGTGTATGGCCATCTTTACAATGTTACTATGAGAACTTTGTTAGTAAACCATCTCAATAGTGTAAAAATTAAAATGAACAGTTTGACCTTTTAAAACTTAACTGCAGGCTTTTTAGGGTGTACCTTGTAAGCTCAAGGTCCATAACTGGTTAATCTCCTCTCTGGATTGTTTTTCATCGACCTGCTGAGCATCTTCCCTTCCCCTGGAAGCTGCAAAATGTGAAGCTACATTTCCTATATTTCCAGTAGATTCCGTAGCCAGCTAATCTTATCCAATTTGTGGGATGTAGAGGATGATTTACAAGTTACAATTAGCAATTTCACCTACATATTTCAGTTTCTGAGCTTTTCATCACCTTTTATGCAACAGAAATCCACCATTTATGCTTTCGGTACCTAGTTTTGAACAACCAAACATCTAAATTAAAGAGAAAACTAATCCCCACCACAGTAGTGGGTCAGAAAGCAGTTTTGATCGATTTCCATGCCAGTTGAAATGCTTCTATTTGGTCACTCAAAACTGTGAAACAAAAATCACGCACGAGAGACTGCTGTAGTTAAAAGCTGATGGGCAGTTTAAAAACTGCCAACAAAACTGAACTGAACAGCATTATACTACTATTATAATTTCTCTGAAGTTTTCAGGGCACCAAATTGGAAAGATTGTTTAACCATCCGGATGGAAACATAAGCCCCTAAACACTTTAAAAAGAACCTGTGGCCAGGTTATGAGTATTACCAAGCAGCAATTATGCATTTGAAAGTCCTCACTGCAGGCACTAGAGTAATACATCAACAGAAGCATTGAAATCCCAGCTCATCTCACCTTGCTTCCTCAGGCAGCAGGGACTTGGCAGCTTGCCAGCCTTCTAGTATAAGCAAAGCGCAGGTGCTTTAAAAAAGGAGAACTATGAGGAGAGTTATTTTTACTCAACCTCATAGTTCGAGCCGTTATGTGACAATTAAACCGTCACACATCGGCTCAATAGATCGGGAAGTGAGCGAACACATACCGTTGCTCACTCACTTCTCGATCATGTCCCTGCAGAGAGCCGTGACTGTCACTCACGGGCTCCCTGCAGGGATCCCCCCCGCTAAGATTCTCCAGCGCTGACTGGTGGTACGGACGGGGAGGGTACAGCTGGCTCTGCCTCTAGATAGGCAGAGCCAGCTGTCAATCACGCAGCTGGGTGGATCTCGACAGTAATGTCGGGATCCGTCCCGGCTGCGGCGGTCTCAATATACCGCGAACTGAGCTTTGGGTCATGGGAGGAGGTTAGTATATGTCCTCCCATGACCCTTACCCCATAGTTCTGTAACTGAACCTCAGAGTCTCTGTTGTGAAATTTGACGATTACTTACTCCAAAGTACCTTCTAAAGCAAAAAAAATTAATAAATAGATCAATTCAATTCACTGATCAACTCAACATATTGCCTTTCACTGCCTCTTAAAATAACTCTGAAACCAGTTACCATAACACTAGAAAATAAACCTCTGTGAGGGTTTAAATGTCTTGCAAAGTGCAAAAAAAAAATACCAGTTGATTCTGCCAGCAAATCAGTTAAACTATATCTTCCTATACATGTGCCTCTGTGGGCACGTGGGCACTGTTGTTATCTTTTATCATGCCTGACCAGTTCTCTCTGTGGACTGCAAACCACCTCTCCCTCCAGTATGGAGATGAGGAGAGGGAGGAGTTTTGTTTAGTCCTAACACACTTCCTGTTCTAGGGTGATGACGCTGCTCCTCCAAAGACACAGTATAATCTAAGGGCCGGTAAGCTGGTACATTTTTGTTCTTGGGTTTAGATACTCTTTACACTAATACTTACTCCTAAAACTTCACCCAACTGTAACCCATAATTTAATGGCCAACACTACATAAATCCCTACATACACGCACTTTGTCAACCATTGAAATTTCCCTCTCTTGGACTAAGATGTCAACGCTAAAGAAAATTGCTTCAGGGATGCAAGAAGCCAACTCCCCTCCCCTGACTCAGAAACTAAATATCGGCTTGGCTGAAGCCTGCCTTCACTACCAAGAGTTTAAAAATTCAGCTCATCAGCACATCCCCTAATTCACACACAAACCCATAATTACTTACCTAGAGTAGGTCTGATGAGAGGTTGACTTTGATCTATGATATAATGAATTTCCTCCTTCACATCAATGATAGCAGCAAACTTCTTTTCCCGGTCGGATCCAGAAGCTCCCAGTCTCTGTGCATATAACCAGGATATATTGGAATCCAAAAGGTACATATTTAAGGTCTTGTTGGTCCTGCACCTAAGGCCAGCAATGTCCCCATTGCTGATATGATAGCCCGGAGTAACTTGTCTCTTCTCCTCAATGTGAGGCATTACTGTTAGAGATTTCTGACTTTGGTTCTTCCCAAGGGAAGAAAGTGCAAAAGGCACATTCTCCGCACTGGAAGCTGAATCAATAAGTCCTCTATTAATTGTCTGACAACATGCAGTATAGTGGTAATAGGGACTGTATGTACTAAGAAAGTTGGTGCATTCTCTCATCCTAGACATAAAGCCAAGGAAGTATTGTTCTTTGAGGTAGAAAGAATCTAAGGCTGCTCCAATGTCCTGGAAGTTACAGTGGTGAGTGCCAACTCGACTTAGGATGACTCCTCTGGTTTGATTAACACATAGCTCACACACATTGTGAACTTGGGCTAAAAAGTGCCACTGTGGAAGGACGACAGTGTTACAACATGAAAATAATTTGAATGACTTTAACATGGGATCTATAGTTTCTTGAAGGGTAGGTTGAGTAAAGCAGTTTTCAGTGCAATTGTTGTAATTCAGAGCAACTTCCATGATCTATGAAAGGTAAAGACATGTAAACAGCAGTTAGAATTCTTCTGCTAAAAACTAAAAATGAAATATCTTAGGGCACAATCCTCTTTAGAATACATTTCCAGGGATTTTAAAATTAAACATACATGATAAAGTTCAGGCAGATATAAAAGACAAATCAAGGCCGCTAGGTATAAAACATTATTTCATTGATTTTTTTAAATTAGACTAGTGTAAGCATTTGAATTTGACTTCATATCTGCCTCTTGCAATCTTGTATACAGCAGCACTTAGGAGGTGGACATCATCACTGGGAACCAATCAGAGATGGAGATCCTCACTCGCAACCAATCAGATGAGTTGCATGCTGATAAGGCAAAAGCTGATAGGAGAAGAGAGTAGTAAAATAGGAGATGACCCCATCAGTCCGCTGCTGCTCCTTCATTGTGCATTTAACAGGCTGGGTCTGAATAGAGGATAGAACTGCATTCTTTCTACAATTTAACTGTACCAAAGAAAGTGGTCTCAGCCTTGGCTGTGCAGTGTACATTTCAGAACTGGATAGAAAAAAATACAAATACTGTTACATTTAAACCGGCTCCTTTATATAGATTTCATCTGTGTATTAGCGGTTTGCCTTGAGTACAAATTTAGTATTCTGTACCTACCCCTATTCTTACACCTTTGGCAAAAACTTTTTCAATCAAAGGTTTAGAAAAATACAGGATGAATTTTAAGCATCAAATAGAGAACTTAATTGAATCCTGATAAATACTATAAAACAAAGAAAATACCGCACAACCAACACCACAAATTATACACAACGGCTGACTAGCATTCATATTTTAATTACTAGACTCCATGGAACTGAAATTGCAAATGGAAACAAAGTGCTTAGGATTCAGGCTGACAAGCAGCATCATTGTACAGACAAAATAGAGCAAAGGCTACTACAGTTCATGAATCGAGTTCTCACATGAGCTAGTAAACATGTTGAGTAATCACACTATGAATATGCTCTGTATATCCCCTGAAGCTTACAAAAGATTCTGCAGCTGTAACAAAATGTTCCCTCCTTGAAAACAAAGAAAAGTTATTTTTTTATTCAAGGTAAAGAAGCGTGTTAGAAGCACTCAACTAAAAAGTACTTTAATAAGCACAACTTTCTGTAATATCAAAGTTAGAAGGGGGGGGTTACCCACTTTACTATCACAAGGCCTCCAGTTATTTGTCTGATCCTGCACCTCTCTGCAAATGAAAGCTTTCACCCCAGATTTCTACAGGTAGACTGATGATAGATGGAAGGTTTCACAATCAGTTAGTAAATTATACAAATACTTTCATTAGTGGGCAGTGTACAGAGTGCTATTAAGCTGGCCGTACACCAGTAGAATTTAATTCTATTTTCAGAACATTCATTTTATTTTCTAATAGTTAAAGTGACACTAAACTCAGCAGTTAAATCTCAAAAATACATTCAAGTGCATTAACTATTACCAAAAATTTATCTTATTTGTGTATCACTCGGCTGTAGATCCTCAAATCTCTCAATTGGTGCCGACACTGTCCTTCTGGAGGGTGACTACTTTTGTTCCCCATGGTCCCTGTGTGTGTTGTAAAGTAGCCACTGCTCCAAGCTTGCTCCCATGAGGTCTTGTTCACACCAAGCGCGTTCCAGGAGCAGAGCAGTTACAGACCGGATCAAAACTGCGTCCAATGTATTCCAATGGTATTTTGGGCTCTAGTTCACACCGCAGCATTCTGTTCCAGAGCATGTAAAAAAACTGCAGTAAGCCCTATTTTACCTGCTCTGGAACGCATGCAAAACCATAAAAAATCGCATGCAAAGGCCCTGGAACGCACTAAAAGCCCATTTTAAACTAAAAAAAATATATATTTTTTAATACCAGAAAGGCCCAAAACGCATTTAAAACGCGGCACAACCCACTGCACTGCGTGTGCAGAAACTCATGCAGATCTGGTCTGCATTTGGTGTGAACAAGCCCTCAAGGACTACATCCTCACATTTAGTTTACTAATTTGTATGGAGATTGTAGTCCATCACAGGACTGAGCTTGAAGTGGTAGCTAATTTACAACACACACAGGGACCATGAGGAACAAAAGTAGCCACCCTCCAGAAGGAAGGATAGTGTCAGTACCAATTCAGAGATGATTTGAGGATCTACAGCTGAAATAAGAAATATTTTTGTTAATCGTTGAGGTACTTGAATGCATTTTTAAGAATTGACTCCTGAGTTTGTCAGTTTAATGGAGTCAAATCAACAACCGTTTTCAA
>NW_017306838.1:672823-682991 GCF_000935625.1 Nanorana parkeri
AAAAAAAAAAAAAAAAAATTGACATTCATTAATTCTGATGGAATTATTGAATGTTCTGCTGAGTTTTTACATGTGAACCTTCATACAAAAATCTACCAGTGTATAGCCAGCTTTAGTAACAGAGGAGGTGAGCGGTGATAATAATAAAAAACGGTTTCTCTTATTACTGGGAAAAAGTATGAAAGGTACAGGTTTGGCAATACAGAGGTGAGTTATTAACATGCTACACTCACTTTCTCTTCTTCCTTAGGCCACCCTATTATGTGGAAGTCATCATGCTACAACACACACTGGAAACATTCCTTACTGGGACATTTTAACTTAATGCCTCCACCAGTGTCTACCCAATACTAAAATAACAGTTGTCTGGAGATAGTCCAAACAGTGGTCCATGCTCAGGACAAAAAGAAAGAACAGTGGGGCAAACCATATAAACAAGAAACATGGCTGCAGCTGTAGAGCAGACACAGTAGTACCTCTGTACCTGGAGTTTGGAAGACATGTTTTTCTTATTATAAATAGGGGTTCTTTTGATACATGATGAAGGTTTGGGGTTGCCAAGACTTCTACCGAATAGCGATTTTCCTTGAATTCTCTGGATATCCTCAAAATATCCTGTGTGGAAGCTGAAACATAAAAATTGTCCTTGCCTCAGGCTGCTCCTACTCCCATGTGGAGGAATGTATAGTGCAGCATATAAGGCCATACATGTTCCACTGGATAATACTGCCCTCAAGTGGAAGCAAATCAAATATTCAATAATAAATATCAATTTTCTTCCAAAAATACACACAAAAAACAACATTTAAATTAAATCTGAACCCAATCATTAGAATCTCATATGAGCCTTAACATGTTAGTCCATTTATATATTTTTAAACATGTAACTTTCAGTAAAAGAATACTTGGTTCATTCCCTCATTAAAGTGTATGTAAACCTTAACAATGAACTTCTCTTATTTGCTCCCCTTTGGTCTGTTTAACATATCATAGGAAGCATTTAGTTGTATCCATCTGTTTAATAGGTGCACAAAAAGCTGTCCCGAGTCCCCTGCACACTTCCTGTGTGCTCTCAAAAAGCTCTCCTCAACTTGGTATACAGAATGATTAGGCTTATGTTATAGAGATCAGAGATTGGTAGTCGTTGAGTAGTTTAGCAAAAGACAACTGGGAGGGCTGACAACACCCAGTCCACAAAAATATGTGTTGTCTACAACACGACTTCAGTGCTAGTGCTTTTCTGGCAGATCATCAGGTATTTTAATGGATAAGGCACAGTGAAATGTGAATATATTGCAGAGCTGTACTGCATATGTTTTTATTTTACATACACTTTAAAGAGAGTCACCTTGACCATGCAAATCTACAGTAAGTGACAGTGTCTCTGCAAAGAGCCCCACCGACCCCCTTATACTTGCCTTATCAGCACTTTTTGCTACTTCTTCCTCTCCATAGCCAATGACAGTGTTTGGGTCTAGCAGCCAATCGCTAGGCTTCTAGCACTGTCACATCAATGGGGAAAGTGACAATGCTACTCCCCCAGTTCATGGACACCAGCCACTTCAGTGTCAGTTGCCGAGGAGAAAGGAGCAGTGAGGGAACATTGGTGGGGTAAGGATTCGGAGAAGGGGGGTGAAATGGGGAGTCCCTTTGCAAAGAAACGACACCCTGCAGAGTGACTGTGTCTCTTTAAGGTCCATGTTTGAGCACTTAATAACATGAGGTGAGAACTGCCTCCCAATTTTGCTTCTTCGTGGTCACCTTGTTACATATATTTCTGGTGAAGACTAAAACTAACCCATCCGTAACACATCGTGAAACCTTTGCTTAGATGTCAATTCTGGTAAGTAAAGGAGCCCTAAGGCCCCTTTCACACTATTTGATTAGAAGGAGATCCAAGCTCTGATTCCCTACTGATTGGAAAGGATATCACTGTTGTGACATCTATGCCCATACAGTTTTTTTCCTGCAAAAAATTAAATTACTGGACCCATCTTGTTCTACGGGGAATAGGATGCAAATGGACTTGTGTCTGTTTACATCAGATTACCCCCGATCCGGCATGATCAGGTCTGACGAAATGGAACTCTGATCCGTTTGTTTTTCCCGGACTTGGCTAGAGCCCTGGGTAACTGGATGTAAACAGACACCGTCAGACTAACATTGGGCTTCTGATCAGGTCCACTTAAAAGACTGACAGGCAGACCTGATCAGAAAGCCCTTTGTAAAAGGACTCTAAGGCTGGATACAGATTTGATTTTTTCTTTTTTGTAAGCACCAACCAAACGCTATATGTTGTGAATTTCCAGTTTGCAAATTTTTACTGAAATTATGTTACCCCTCAAAGGATTTGTAATGATTTCCAGTCACCCCTGCCAGCCATCCCATGCAGATCCTCCACTAAAGAAGCATCACAACTTGGTCTAGAGCTTACCCGCAGCCTAATGTTAGGACAATGAGGGAGCGACAACCACAAAACGGTAAATCATAACTCTGCTCTCTCCTCCTGCAAGGAGCACTGTGGTATAGCCTGACTGGCTCAAAGTAATAGGCCTCCCTCTCCCAGCTTGAATTGTACAATAGATTACAGAAGGCCAACAACAAGAATATATTACCATATCAACTGGGGTTATATCTGTCTGAAGTTTAACAAACTCTTACATTGTCAAATTATCACCGGCAAGCTGAAATGGTTACATTTTGCAGTAAATGGATAACACAGATCTGATCGTATTTGCAATTAAGAATAATAAAAGGAAATGTTAACATTGACTTAACTGTACATGGAAATTATACCATTTAGGTTTCCAGATTCCTATGCATTATAAACCATTGCCATTTCTTACTTTTGGAAAATAAAAGTTTTTACTATTCATGTATATTTAAAGGTGCACAAAAGAGAAGATAATCAGTCGTCAGTTTCTCCTGGTACTTTAGAAAGGGCAGTAAACTTTTTTTTTTCTTGATGGAGGGAGGAGAGGTGTGACATTTAAAAAGGAGAATTATGGGGTGAATGAAAAACACTCATCCCCATAATTCAAGCCGACCTGTGACACTGAAGCTGCCACAGGTCAGCTCTATTGATTGGGGAGTGAACACATACCGCCGATCGATGACTTCCCATTCCTCTCCCTGCAGAAAGCGGTGACTGTCAGTCACAGCTCCCCACAGGGATTCCACCCTCTTTCTTTCTCCAGCGCTGACTGGAAGAACAGATGAGGCGGGCATAGCCAGCTCTGCCTCTAGAGAGGCAGAGCCAGCTGTCAATCAGCCGGTGGGGGTGGATCTCAACAGTATTGTTGGGATCCGTCACGGCTGCTCTGCAGCACATTTGTTTTAAGAGTTCTCTAAAAAAAACAAAAAACCTCTATTTAACTCTCAATATAGGTATTTCAGCCAGGAAACATTTATTACAAAACCAGCCACATATATTCCCTATAATCTGGTCAGTTGATGTGTTCAGGGATAGTGACTGATTCCTTACTGAATGTAATTGTATCACATACGATTACATGCAGTGTGCTGATGTCCTGCTGTTTTCAAATGCAGTGGCTGTCGTCCATTCATTAACTTAAATAAGGTGTCAGCTGCCGCATGTAAACGGAAGATTAGGGATTCCTGCTGCAGGAAATTGCACGTTTCTGACGCAGGAATCCCTAATTACACTTTAAATATAGGGGTAAATTGAGCCTAATGCAGCAGGGAGAGATGTAATAGACATGATAATCCCAGCGTAGGGATACCTAGCTTCTATTTAGTTTAACGCTGTCCAAAATGTTTAGACTGCAGTCACTTGTAAGAAGTGCTATACACATTGATTCCAGCACATGTATTCTATTGAAAAACTGTGCAACACAGCAAATAAAAGCATACTCAAGGTTTATAACCATGCACATGGTGCACTGGTTTTTTAGTTACAGAGGAATTTTTATTTATGACAGGAATAAACTTTTTCTTAGTTTACATTATTATTCATGTAGTCATCATTATTAATAAGGAGGTCCACTGCAGTCTGGAACCAGTGTTCCTTTGATTATTTTGAATTTATCACTGTAGATTCTGTGATGATAGGCCTCCTCTTACTGTAACTTTAGAAAACTGTTCCAATTTAAGAACAAAATATAGCAGAGGGGAAGGAGACATTCAATTCTCCTTAGGACACTGGGCAGGTGCAAGGGGATATAGCCTCTAGGGGCTGGCCTTTAGTTTCTATGTGCCTAGTGTCCACTTCTCCTGTAGTATAAAGCTTGGTTGCTTATTATCCATAAAGCTGTCCCTCAATTGAAAATAGAGAAATACTGTAAATCCTTATATATATTACATTTAATATGATTAATGTGCTTGCTCATTTAGGATACTGCAGTTCAAGTGAGGGGCAAAGCATTTAGTCCAATAGAACACATCTGCTGGGATCAATATGTAAAATAGCACTTCCTCTTGCAAGAGACTGCAATCTAAACAATGCGCACAGCATTATGCCAAGCAGACGTTTGGTATCCCCATGCTGGGATTATGTTGTCTATAACATATTTCCTTGCTGTCTCATTCTGGTGGTTTTTTTTTGGCTGGATAGGATACCTGCTTTAATGGTGAATTTGTATACAAATAGATACATTCAATATGGATAACAGTGTGACGCCAGTCATCTATTTTTACAAAAATTGTTGACAGAACTAAATTATGTTCTTATTCAAAGTGTTGGGAAGTTTCTGCACCCACAGAACTCTGACAGTGCATCTGCACTTGTATTCATGAATATTATTTCTGCTGTAGCCTATACTGCTGGGATGGGACTTGCATTCTGTTCTGATGTTTGATTGCACATGGTTGGTTTTGTAATACATACCCATATTACAACGTTTGAGGGTGCAATAGATAACACTGTCCATTTTAATGCAGGCTTTATGGGTTTTGTTGAGTGATGGGATCATGATCATTTCTCATTTTATTCTTCAGGGCAAGTAATGAAGCATTTTTTAGTATACATTTATTCCTAATGATTTGTATAAAATTTGTTTTTTGTGTGTTGCTTTTTGGTTCAAATGAGCAAAATATGTACAAAATATTGCCATCAATGTACTGCTTTTAGTTGTTGTGTGTCTATAACAGCCCGGGATTACATGAAGTAGATACAATGTCAGGGGGGAGACTGCTTGGAAAGGATGAGCCTTGCATTAAAAAAAATTTTTTTATTTCTAAAAGGTACAAGGGAGTACAGAAAACCTCATTATAAAAACAGACTTATTGGCTTGTAGGAGATGGTTAAAAGACAGACACAGTAATGTAAAGGTCAGCAGGAGGAATCAGTGGTTGCTGTGTAGGACCCAGGAGACTAACACTACTGAATGCGTTGGCTTCCAAGCAGACTGGGCACACACCTTACAACCAGACTTTTGTCTTGCGATGGTTGTAAGGTACTTAAAAAAACGTACGATCTGCCTATGTTGCATAGGCAGATCGTACTCGCGCTGATCGCAAGCCACGCCCCCTGAGGGGCGGGCTTCCGATGGCCGCAATGCCGAACGGGCAGTGTGCGCTTGCGCACACCGGCCCGTACGGCTGTTATCGTACGGACATGCCACAAACCCGCCGAACGTCGTACGATGCTCGGCGGGTTTTCGAACATGTCCGTAAGTTTAAAGTCGTGCGACCTTACAGTAGTAGAGGTCGCATGGCTTCCACACACCTTAAGATCATCGTACGATCACGGGATTTCCCGCGATTATCGTACGATAATCGTAATGTGTGTGGGGCCCCTTAGGAGGATCATTTCACAGGAATAAAAGGGGTGTGCAGAGGTGTAGGGGGCAGGAGAGGCAAGTATGAACACTGCTCTTTTACAATGAGAGCTTGTCTGGGATAGTGTAATATGGGGGCAGGTCACTTTAATTATGTTCAACATCAGAAAATCACCTATGATCCAAGACATGAATCATTTGTATGTATTGGTGCCCATATCATTGCATATCACAAACAAAATCATCAGTCAATAAATCTGCATTCTCTGACCTCATCTAGCAGTGGATGTTCTTCAGCTAAAGGGTTGAAGGGTATGAAGAGGAGAAGAGCAGGGCCTTTCCTCAGCTCATTATTCAGTAGTAAACTTTTAGCACCATGAGGTCGCAACCAGTTCAGTAGTGTCTCTCGCCTCTCTAGTGCCCACTTGCAAATGTTTGCAGCTGTGAAGTTCATTTCTTTCTCTGGGTATACCTGCAGTAAAGTCAAAGCAATGAAATGAACAATCACTGAAATGGTTTTATTACATAAACAAGCTGAACAAGTCTAGTGAAAAACACACTTTAAACATTAATGGGCTAATGCCAACTCCAAAGTAAGAACAAAAACATAAAACTATCTTATAAATTCACAACCAAATAAGAATTTGTTAATTAGACAAAAAAAAAACAACAAAGTTTGTATTGTATGTCAATAAACCTAGAGCAGTAGTTTTCAACCTTTTTGCTTGGTTATCGAACGGAAGGTAATCCAGCAATGCCATATTTATACAGACATCTTTGATGACCCATGTGCTAATGTTTCAACTATACTGAAACCTATGTGTTAACATCTAGAGGATCGTGTTTAATAATTCATCCTCCATGTCTGTGAAGCTCATCTTAGCTGATAGCATACAACATACTAAAGATAGCTATAGGACTTTGGCACAGCCATAGTGTTACAGAGTTGATTTCAATGCTTCCAAAGCCTTATTAAAAACATTGTTCACACTGAAGTAGTATAAAACACTTTTTAAGCCAAACAACTAATGAAGGCTACACTTTAACCACATCCCTCTGAATTACTCATTTTAAAAAAGGGAACACTTTAATTGTTTAAGTATGAGCCAACCAGTGTGTTCTATCCACATGTTAAGTTTATGAATTGTTGAGTTGAGTATTTGTAACCATTAGTTTTCTGTGTGGTCCAGCAGGCAACAGTGTGATGCCAATCTGCCCTGTCACCACTGATGTTGCACGCAAATGTTAAGTATTAAAGCCCAATAAAATACTATTATAATATATGTATGAAGGTTAATTTATTAACTTGTATTTGTGGGAGGGGATTATGGCTATTTAAACCCCTCCTCTACCCTTTCCTGCATGACGTTGTAGGGGAAGCGTTTGTCTGTTGTGCAAGAGGAACCTGGATTCCACTTCTGGGTCGGGGCACGCTGCATGGGTCTATTGTCAGCATGCTGCAGCTTAATCCATCTCTTCTATACTCATTGCACTTTGCTCCTATCCATCTTAGGTAACAGTAAAATGTAAGAATAACCCATGATTGCATGGTTTCAGCAAGTAATCAACTTCAGGTAAGGTGCCTTTATTACAGTTCAGGTATCCTAAGGCCTTGTTCACACCAAGCGCATTCCAGGAGCAGAGCAGAGCCGAGCAGTTACAGACCGGAGCAAAACTGCGTCCAATGTATTCCAATGGTATTTTTAGCTCCAGTTCACATCGCAGCGTTCCGTTCCAGAGCAGGTAAAAAAACTGCAGCAGGCCCTGTTTTAACCGGTCTGGAACTCATGCAAACGCATCAAAAACGCATGCAAATGCCCTGAAACGCACTGAAAGCCCATTTTAAACTAAAAAAACCGCATCAAAGATGCGACAAAACCCACTGCACGGTGTGTGCAGAAACTCATGCAGATCTTCTCTGCATTTGGTGTGAACAAGGCCTAAAACAGGTTTCAGAGCAGATTCAGAGAACAGGTTTCTTGCTCTCTCTCTGTTTGACCTTTCCTAAGCCTGATTACAAGCACCTGTGTTCCCCTGCAAGCCAGTTAACCCTTCAAACATCTATGCCGACAGGTTTTACCTGACAATTGTATAATACATGTAGGAAGTGGCCATACACCTTACGGCCATTGTATAACTTTTTATTCAGACATCTCACCCTCGTTCAATTTTCTTACAACTAGCCCATCATGCACAAACCAATGTAGTTCGCAATTAACGCTTGTCAGCACCTCCACCTGGCTGATTTTCATCGATCGAAAGGACAGATGTTCGAGCATGTGCAGTTTTCATCTTGAGATTTTTGTTGTACAACAACACAACTAACCTGTCAATTTTTTCATCCAGTTAGACAAACATTTTCTAGGCTACTTGAAAAGACAAAAATCTGCCAGTTGTACAGTAATTGAGGTTGTTCACTTCCCATCAACTGGCAGATTTTCTGACAAATGCAATCGCAGACAAAAATCTCCAGATAATTGTAAGGTGTATGGGCACCTTTAGTCTTTACTTAATATGCACTCATTCACAGGTGTATCCATATTTTTCTATTGTGTTACATATGTTTCATAATCACTTGACCTGTATGATATTTAATCACATTATGACTTGAGTTTTGCTTTTTAATTGGTGACCCCTTTTTATCCTTCATCAGCCAGAAGTATACATTATTCTGCCCAAGATTTGCAACGCATATTATAGTTATGCTATGGCATTTTGGTTGCCACTCAACCTTCATAGAGTTAATAAGGCAGCATTGAGACTTTTGGCAAACTGCGCATGTGTATGAAAAAAAAACAAAACAGTTTATTGGCATCCGGTACTATGATATGCCATGCATTGTATTATGTCACAAGGTGCCATGCATTGTCTATCCTGCCATGTATGATGCCATGCGTTGTGGCCATCCTGCCATGTATGCCATGCCAACCTGCCACGTGTCCTGCCATGGATGATGCCATGCAATCCTGCCATGTGTTGTGATGAAATGTTTAAAGGTACATTTCTTTTCTCAGCGTACAGAGGCCTTGTCTGAGGCATAGTGCCCTCACTAAGACACCCGATGCCTCGTGTTATGTTCCCCCTGTCTCACTTCCAGGTACCCAGGCCTTGGGCAAGGTGTAGTGCCCTCACTCAGGCACCCGAGGCCTCATGTTGTGGCTTCCCCTGGCTCACTCCCAGGTACATCTCTCTCTGTGTTCCAAGGCCTTGTCCGAGGTCAAGTGCCCTCACTCAGGCACCCGATGCCTCATGTGTGTTCCTAATCGTTGGTTGTGGTCACCTTTTCCTCAATACCCATCTCTAGGTTTGTTTGCCTTCTCTAGTTGTAAATTTTGTGCAGTCTGTCCAAGCAGGTTTCATGAGATCCATCACTTGGGACTAAATTAAATTTAGTCATGACCACTAGTATTTTAGTAACACTTGTAGTATTTTTCTTATGTTATCATATCAAGTGTCCGCTTCCAAGTCTATATGTTTTCTATATGTTTTAGATAGGGAGGTGTCTTATTTAACCTGTGCTAGTCCACACATGGTGTAGCTGATGTATAAGTGTCTGTCTTGTGACTGCTTTTCAGTCCTCTGTCAGCGCAACTAAGGTTGCATGTGTGTAATGGTAACGTCCAGTTAGTCTTGCTCTAGTCAAGTGTGTGTTTCTGTCATGTCATTGTTATCGTCTGCCTGCACTATATGAATATATTCCTAACTCCACATTGCACCAACTTTGTGCTGGAGAAGCTGCATTCACAATGGCAGCCACATTTAGTTACTGTCAGCTGTACTTTTATATTACATGCACATAGGTTGACAAAGATTGGTCTCAGCAATTTCAACTGCATATAAGCATGATTTGATATTCTAGCAAGTGACGTTTGCCATTTAATCTTGTGGTACAGCTCCGCTATACTAATGTCTGGCACGGGTCACATTAATTACTCCCTGGATTTCAGCAGTTAGGCTCACTAATGGGTAGAAGACCTAGTTTGTGGTCCCTCTCAATTATGGACCTTGCTTGTCGGATAAACTCTGTTAAATTCTAATCTATTCGTTTTTATTTTTACCCCATTTTAGGTGTACCTAAACAACGAGGCCACGGACGCACCTCAGGCCACGTTCGCTCATCTGCACAAATTCATCCATATTAGATTATCCCTTAGACGGTGTTCTTATACCCACCTCAGGCCACATTAGCTTATTGGCACAACTCAGCCCACACTATATCTATTATACGGTATTTATATACCCGACCACAAATAAATAACAAGATAAATATGATATAATGATTCTGAAAAATTCAATGTTGTGGTAATGGTGATTTTTAAAGCCACTTTGTTGAGCCAGGTGGTGCTTGTCTTGAATTTCAGATAATTCTGCTAGCTTTAGGAAAAGGTGCAGAGGCCAAACCGGTCTACAGACCCAGACAGAAATCATCC
>NW_017306838.1:684260-722058 GCF_000935625.1 Nanorana parkeri
AAAAAAAAAAAAAAAGGACTGAAACAGGGGAACTGGACCAGACCAAACAGCAACATGGTCAACAAAAGAGAAATCAACTATGGCCATTATTGAACGTTTGGAAAACTGTAGGTTGGTTAAGCGTAGCCTGCTTTAGTCTTGACTTTAGGAAGCTTGGACAGACAGGACATGTCCATATAAAATTCAAATGCAATGATGCTAAGGCTTAGTAGATATCTATAACCTTGGCTTCAGGTAGAGAAAGTTACAAGGTAAAAAGAAAAAAAAATATTCAGCAATGCTACCTCTAGGCAATTTAAAAAAAAAAAAAGGAGGAGGTAGAGTGGGGTTAGGCAGGAAAGAGGACAAGAATGGAGTCTGTTCGCAAACTGTGTTATAGGGGTGAAGTAATGCACAGTAAACCTAACTTTGAGAGAATAAACTTCTGTGGGCCATACTCAAAAGGTAAAAGTGCTTGGCTAAGGAGAAAGGGGATGTAGTCCTATAGTCAACATTTACATGTTCAGCTTAATGCAGAAGAACAACAATCTTGATAAAATAGGTGCCCAAGAAGCATCCAAGATTGTTCCTTCCTCTTGAGGGATTCCAGCAGGGTAACCACATGCCTAGTGAGTGTAATGAGTTCAGGGCATGTAAGGGATGCATATTTCCATTGAGGGAAGAAGAGTGGCACCTTCGATTAGAGCTCTCACTATCTAGGTAGAGACAAGCAGACAAAGGAATTGAACGGTCATGCTGATCAGCAAAGGAGGTTCTCAAACCTTTGTGGAGGAGGAAAACTTGAAGTTGAATGCAACGCAAGGGAGGTCAGAGCAAAGAAGACAATGCGAATTCTCCAGAGATCTTGAAATGTCCAAGCTAGATTATATTTGAATATTTCCGAATGGGCGAGTCCATCAAGACGGAGGGAGAAACAAAAGTAACCTTGCTGACTGTAGGTTGAAGGACCTGACTTCCTAAAAGGAAAAAATGGAGTATGAGCCATGAAAAGCAATGTCCAGAGATCAGGCCACTTACAAGGATCAAAAGGGAATAAGCTACCTATGGATGGATAATTTTACAATGGGAATACTGTTTAGAAATAGTTCAGAATACAGTATAGTATAGCATGTACCTTATTCTAGAAGGGAATAACAGGAACAGATTTTGAGGACCATGTATGTTGAAAGATCTGTCAGAAGACAGAGTTGAGTAGAGGAAAACACTACAACAGGGACAATCATCCAGGATCTCACAGGCTCCTTTGTAAAAAGGAGTGGAAGTAAATTCTGAATAGTATTCTGCCACATAGGTTCCTACCATCATATGAAACGGAGTCCAAGGTTCAAGGAATAAAAAAAAAAAAAACAATTTGGGATAGTACACATTAGGGTACAGAAACCCAAATGATTGAGTAAAACAGGATATAGGATCTAGAGTGGAAGCAGATTGGGAAGAAGATATGGGTCTCAAGCACTGAGATAGATGGCATCAGGTTCTTCAGGGGATAATGGTGAACCTGTAAGGAAACTCCTGATGCTGTTGCCTAAATGCGATATCCATTTAATAAGTTGTGAAAGATTGAGTCACACTGTCAGGCTGTGTCATGATTTTAAAACTGAATAGTACTCTGCAGTTAAGTAATACAGTACACCAAGGACTGAGGAATGAAATTAAGCAGAGTCCAAGGTATAAGATACATACCGGGACATAACCATAAACAGATTTGAGTACAGAGACCGAATCACAAAAGAGGCTGATTTCACTAAAATTTAATTTCTTATATATTAGGGATGTCCTGATGCCGAAGCTGGTATCGGGACCGATTTACAGGGCATTTTCACAAGTACTTGTAGCGCCGATGCTTGCGCTGGTTTTTTTTTTTCTGTACCTTCCGTGGTGGGGTCCCCTGGGCAGTCGCCGGCCACCTACATTAGGACCCCACCCGGAGCGCCGCCCACAGCAGTGGCGTGACGCTCCTCCGCTCAGCGCCGACGACATCCTCACATGTGAGGAAAAGCATTCGGCACGTCGTGAGGCACCTCCATTGAACAGGCACCAGTAAGTGAGGGCCTGTGCTGAAATGGGAAGTGCTTTGTATTTGTAATGTGCACTGTACATGTACTTCATATAGAGTAATTTAGGTAAATCATAATCCATAGTACATAACATGTAGTTGTACTATGGATCATGATTTAACCTATTCATGTTAGCAGGGGATAATTGAAAAACTCTATTGCTGCAGTGTACTCTATGTAGTACATATACAGTACATATTCCAAATTCACTGCAGCAATAGATTTACAATTCTCCCCTGCTAACATGAATAGGTTAAATGATCCATAGTACATGTTGTTGTACTATGGATCATTTAACCTATTCATGTTAGCAGGGGAGAATTGTAAATCTGGAAAATGTGTGTTGTGTCCCCAGAGTAGCCCCGTGGTGTAAATGAGAATACCCAAGTATTATCACATCTCATGTGTTTTAAAAAACTCGATGACAGTCTAAAACAAAAGGAATTGCAAAAAAAGAAAAGAAGCTAAATTTATGCGTAGGTGCTGCGCGACCTGAAAGACGTTACCGAGGACCGATCAACAAGAGTTAATCAACACCATCTTTATTCAACAAATATATATCAAAAGAGTCTATATTTGTTGAATAAAGTGCAATATTAGTGCAATACATATAGACTCTTGAGAAATATTTGTTGAATAAAGATGGTGTTGATTAACTCTTGTTGATCGGTCCTCAGTAACGTGTCTATATAGAGTACACTGCAGCAATCGAGTTTTTCAATTATGCCCTGCTAACATGAATAGGTTAAATGATCCCAGACGCAGATGCGTGATCGGATTTGTAGTTTCACTACAGCTTTAGGGCCCGTCACACCAGTTGCAGTGCGTTCCGGCCCGATTCGGGCCAGAATGCACTGCCTCGCATTCCGGCCAGCACGGTCCGGTCCAGTGAGATCAAAATAGTGCTTGCGGCATTTTGAGTGCACCAGACCGCAGGCATAATGTGCCTTGCCATACAGTGCGGCCGATCGCATTGCGGCAGGAGGGCGTGGCTACGGTGCCATTCACGTCAATGGCCTGCTATGCCCCCACTAAAAAGTCAGCCGGCCTCAATGCGATGCAGTGCGTTCCGGCCAGAATCGGTACCTTAGTGCTGAAGTTGCCTACTCAGGGGCAGATTTACCATTTCAATTTGTTGGTACTATATTAGCAGTTTCCCACTTACCCAGTGCCCTCTTTTGTTTTATTATTGACTACCACAAGGTCACTAGAGAGACCGTGCACCAACTCCCCACACAGCACAGTGCGGCAGAAGACCTGACACCAACTCCCCGCAGACACAAGTGATTGGTAAGTTTCATTATGTTTAAATAAAGTGATGTACTATACTAGTTTTGTTAAATGTATATACATTTTGAGTGCTCTGTGGCAATTTGTACCACCGACCAGGAGGTGACTTTAAATTTATTTTATATAACAGGGTGTACAACTTCTCCTGATTGACCCTCGCAGAGTTGCATCCCTTCTGGAGCTCACACCCCCCAAGCCATACCCTCCTGAGAGCAGGTAAACTTTTATTATGTACTGCAGCTGCCAATTCTATTTTTGGTGTATTATACATGCAGCAATGGAGAATGGCAATCAGCTGTAGAGGACTACAAATCTCATCCACTGCTGAATAATCATGGATTGCTGAGATTTGGGTCCTGTATAGCCAGTTGCCGTTCTCCATTGCTGGTGGTGTTCTGCATTGTTGTATATTGTATTTATGGGATCTGTAGTTCTTTATTGCTGGTTGCCATTTTCCATTGCTGGTTGTATATTGTATTGATGGGATCTGTAGTTCTCTATTGCTGGTGGTATTCTGCACTGCTGTACAATGTATTGCTGACATTTGTAGTCCCTCTACAGCTTGGAGTCAGTGGCAGAACTGCCATGGCCCCTGGCACTCCACCACTGACTCCAAATCATAGCCCGGACATCCTTCACATTAGTTTCATCATAGTTTATTTATTTACTGTACATAGTTACATAGTATGAGGTTGAATACACAGGTCCATCAAAACCATTTCAAACCATTTATTTATATATTTTATTATTTTTTAGATAAAGTGTGGCTCTAATAATTTCTCATTTATAGTCAAGTATTTCTTTCTCAAGGTGGAGAGATATATTTGAGCCACACAAACACCAACAAAATGTCAGCAGTGTGGAAGTATTTTAAAATCAATGAGAGCAACCCATGCATGGCAGACTGCAAACTTTGTTCTGCAATATTATCAAGAGGAGGTACAAAACCGAGTTCTTTTACTACCAGTAATCTCATTAAACATTTAAAATTGAAACACAAAAGTGAGCATGATGAATTCAATGCCGTCTCTAGCCGTAAAACTCAGCAGCCAACACTGCAGCAAATATTTGCAAGACGAGAAAAATTTTCAAGGGATAACTCGAGGGCTATAACAATAATGGAGGCAGTTACCCAGTTCATTCTTGATGACCAGCCACTTTCTATACTTGAGAACGTGGGTTTTCAGTGACTTTGTAGTGTTTTTGATTAAAGGTATGAGATGCCTAGTCGCCACTATGTTACAGATGTCGTCCTACCAAAGATACATGACACGGTGAGGAAACGCATTTCCAACATTTTGCAGCAGGACGTAAAGGCGATAGGCTCCACTACGGACATTTGGAGCAGTAGTGCGAGTCCTGTGTCATCAGTTTAACCGCCCAATGGATAGATGACAAATTTTACTAATTTTACTCTGCAGCAAGTCATGATCATGCTAAAAAATGTCAAGGCTCTCACACCGGCCAAGCTATAGCTAGTATACTTGAGGAAATGCTTCAGACATGGGCAATTCCAAAAAGTTCTGGCCATGTTTGTGGTCAGTGACGATGCCGGAAATATAATCAAAAGGCATGGATGATGCCGAACTTCCAAGTATTTCCTGTGTGGCCCATACGCTGCAGTTGGCTGTCTCGGAGGGTCCATTATCACAACGCAGCATTGCAGATATTGTGGGGGTCGTTCGCAGACTAGTTGGCCACTTTAAACATTCACACCTGGTATATTCTCGCCTACAGGATATTCAGATCCAGCTAGGTCAACCGGTTAAAAGACTTCAACAGGATGTGCAGACTCGCTGGAATAGCACGTTTTACATGCTGCGGTCTCTGATTCTACAGAAGCGGGCCATTGGAGTGTATGTGTCCGAGCATGAGCTCCTTGTCACCATCACTGCAAACGTGGTATCTCATGGAAAAGATGCTGAACATCTTCGCACCCTTTTTAAGAATTGACTCGCCGCCAAATGAGTTCTTCAGATGCCTTGGCCTCAGATGTAATGCCTGTAGTCACCGTGCTACAGTGAATGTTAACAAAAGAAGTGGATGAGGACCACGGTATTAAAACTATGAAGAGCGCGTTGCTTGCTGCTTTCCAGAAGAGATTGTCTGACACAGAGCGAAACCCACTATCGCTACTCTACTAGATACAAGGTTATTATTCTTTTCTGCTAATGTTTAAAATAAGCATTTTTAAGAGGAGTTTGGGAGAGGTGATCTATTTAACTTAAATAAATGATTCATGACTGTAGTCTCTTGAATAAAAAAGTAACTTTAATAAATTTTTAATTAAAGAGACTACAGTCAATCATTTATTTTAGTATACGGTTTTTAGTTTCACGGTTCTTATTTCCCTTTGGTTATTGCTTTTATTGCAAAGTGCTCCCCTCATATTTTTTTATTTCTTAATGAACAGACAGGGTAGTACAGTACACTGCTTGCTTATTCATTGTTTTTTTTTATTCTTGTAGGTATAAAGATCGATTCTTCACACATGACACTTCCAGGAAAGCCAAAGAAATTGTCCTACAAGAGCTGCAGAAAACTGTGGAAGAGGAAGCCATAGCTGAGGTGCTTGAGGAACCACCTGTCAAAAGGCTCCACAGGTACCAGTCTGGGCAGTGTTTTTCAAGAAATAGCTTTGGAATCCACCTCCTAAGAGCAGCACTCCCATAGCTGTTGCCATACAGCTAGAAACATTTCTTGGAGAGGCCACTCTGCCTTGTTCGGACAAACCCCTTATGTACTGGGCAGTAAATAAGCAGCGATTTCCCTCTCTGGCCCAAATGGCAAAAAATATATATCTTTCTGCTCCATGCAGTAGTGTGGAGAGTGAAAGATTGTTCAGCGCAGCATCACACATTTTGACCGACAGTAGAAACCGCCTGCTATGTGAACATGCAGAGATTCTCCCGTTTCTTAAAAAGAATCTGCCATTTACATTTGATAAATAAGCATAATTGAATGAATGCCTGTTAATGTAAAACTGATGTTAATATCCTTATTTTTTTAAATTTAAAAACAACATGTTCTTTTACATTTGCTCTGGTTTTACAACTTTGTGAAAGCAAATACATTTTTTATTGTTTTAAAACAGTCTTTTAAATGAAAGTTCTTCATAATATTAAAGAATTTGGCCTAAAATCACAAGTCTGCATTGTTTTAAAAAAAAAAATGTCACCTGTCTCTTTAAGAAAAAGTATCGCCAAGTGCATGAGGGGAAGTACTTGTACTTGAAAAAGTGGTATCAGGAGATATATACACACACACACACACACACACACACACACACACTATATTGACAAAAGTATTGGGACACCCTCATTGGATGCAGGTGTTACATGACATTTCCTTGCTACTAAATATTCCATGGTCAACTGTTAATGGTATTATAACATAGTGGAAGCAACTGGGAACAACAGCAACTCAGCCACGTAATATGACAGAGCGGGGTCAGCGTACGCTGAAGTGCACAATGTGCAAAAGTAGCTAACAGTCTGCAGAGTCAGTAACTACAGACCTTCAAACTTCGTGTGGCCTTCAGATTGGCACAACAACAGTGCGTAGAGAGAGTCATGGAATGGGTTTCCATGGCCGAGCAGCTGCACCCAAGCCTTACATCAGCAAGTGGGATGCAGTGGTGTAAAACACGCTGCCACTGGACTCTAGAGAAGTGGAGACATGTTCTCTAGAGTGACGAATCACGCTTCTGGCAATCCGATGGACGTGTCTGGGTTTGGCGGTTGCCAGGAGAACAGTACTTGCCTGACTGCATTGTGCCAAGTGTAAAGTTTGGTGGAGGGGGGATTATGGTTGGGGTTGTTTTTCAGGGATTGGGCTTGGTTCCTTAGTTCCAGTGAAGGGAACTCTTAAAAGAGAACTATGGGGATAGGGCTTTTCCCCATAGTGCTGCTTAGGGTAACAGCGGCGATCGCTGTCTGTTTTCTCTTCTCCTCCACCCTCCACTCTTCTCCTCCACCCGGCAGCTCACCGCTAATGGAGCCTGGCAGCTTCCGGGTGTACGAGGAGGCGTGGCCAGGGCCGTGGGAGAAGCGGCCCGTTCGGAGGCTGCGGTGCCGCTCCAAGAAGCTTTGGCGGCACACGATGACATGGGGCACAGAAGATGGGACCGTGGGAGACGCAGCCCCGGCCAGCGGAGGCTCCAGCAAGAACAGGCTGCTGAGTACAAATCACACGCAGCAGCCCGTCCTTCCCGGGAACGGCCCGATACGTCCGTGCACGTCCCACGGATCTGTACGGGCCGACTCTAAGCAGTGTGAATGAGGCCTAATAGCGCAATCTGTCAGAAGCTGAATCCAGCGATTTGACAGGTTATGCAAAATGTCTTGAACAGGAAGGGGTGGAACAAATTTAGATGGGGGGGGGTGCCGAGTTTCGTCTTGCCTAGGGCAGCACGAAACCCAAATACACTGCTGCTCCTCGGTCGCTCTATAGCGGCAGCGGCTGATGAGGAGAAGAGAGAACTGATACGGCGATCGCTGCTGCTGAAGGAGTAGAATCAGTGCCACACTGTAGCTGTCCTTACTACGGTGTTCTGTGTCACACCACTGACCTGGTGGAGTTGAGGCCGGGGCACGGTAGGGGTTAGGTGGGGCGACTGGTGGCGAGTAACTCTTAAAGGAGAACACTAGTAGTTTAGGACTTGACATTTTGAGCCATGTATGTATAGATATATGTATATGTATAGATATATGTATAGATATATGTATAGATATATGTATAGATATATGTATAGATATATGTATAGATATAGATATATGTATAGATATAGATATACACACACACACTGAGTGGCCAGATTATTATGACCACCCCATCAGTACTTCGTTGGGCCGCCTCGTGACTCCACGAGATGTTGAAACGTGATGCGGGGAATCTGACACTGCACTGTTGCCCTTCTGTTGTCTTGTACCAGTCTTGCCACTCTCCTTTCTGCCCTAACATTGACTAGTCGCTGACTGCCACAATTCGCAGGTTCAGACCCAGATTTTCAGCTGACAGTCCAATCTTTAACTGCTTGAAGACCAGGTGTTTAGATCCCCTACCTGGCCAGGCCATTTTTCAGTATTCAGCGCTGCGGTACTTTGACTGACATTTATTCCGTCACGCAACGCTGTACTGAAATTAATTTTATACCATTTTTTGGGGACAGATAGAGCTTTCTTTTGGTGGTATTTAATCACCACTGCGGGTTTTATTTTTTACTATATTCAGGAGAAATTACTGAAAATTTTGAGAAAAAAACGTTTTTTTTTTCATTATGCTATAAAACAACTAATACTACCCACTTTTTTGGTAAAATATAAAAGATGGGGTCACGTCGGGTAAATAGACACCAAACATGTCAAGCGTAAAAATTGCGCGCACTCGCAAAATCGCAAAAAACTAGCATACCCAAAATTGGCCATAGGCGACGCTTTAAAAGCTTTTACCGCTCATCAGTTTAGTGTTATCAGTGATTGATGGCCCTAGAACTATTGCTCTCATTCCGACGTTCGCGGCGATATGTAACATGTGCGGCGTAATGGGTGCAATCGTCGTTTTCGCAGGTATGCGCACCTGACGCATGTTTACATGCGTGTATGTAGGGGTGGGGACTTTTTAAAAAAAATTGTTTTTTATTCTTTTTTGTGTAACTTTAAAAAAATTGTGGGGGGGGAAACTTTAAATTTTTGTACTCTTTTTTTTTTTTTCACTTAACTTTATTGCTATCACAGAGGGGGCTGAGAAACCCCCTTATGTGATAGCAAAAGAGGTGACAGGTCCTCTTTATGGAGACATCAGGGGGTCTCCAAGACCCCTAATGTCACCTAGGACCCCCCTGAAGAAGCTGATGAAGCAGAGAGCCAACAATCTTCCCACGTTCAAAGGCTGTTAGACCGCGTTGTTTACCCATATCTTCAGAAAAAAAAAAAATCACTTCTAGTGTCGTGGTAAACAACCTGCTTCCCTATTTATAATGGTCTGGCCCTCTAGCAACCTGAGCGCAAATTTATAGCTAATTTGCCTACAAACGTCAGGTGGTCATAATAATCTGGCCACTCAGTGTATATACACATGCATGTGTAGTCGATCCAGAGGGAGGCAAATCACCCTTCTGAACTATGGTCCAATTTGCTTCAACAGGAAAAAAAAAAAAATCCTCCCTAATCCCTAGGGATATATATATATGTGAAAAAATCAGTATTGGCTTTAAAAATACACCTGCCAGTTTTTAAATTAAAATCCATTTGAAGGTTGTGTTCTACTCATTCTTTAAGTACTGTCAGGAATACACCAATTACAAGCCAACTCTGATTTTATCCCATACCTCCTTAAAGATACAGCAATATAAGAGATCCAGACTTGCCCAGGAAACCTCTTTTTAAGCTTGCTATCAATTCATTCACTGTTATTTTTCTTCCCAGTGTTGATTCTCTTACAGATCTGAGTAGGAATTAAACTCACAGATGCACTATAAAAGTGGGGTATGGATTGTGTGTATATTTAAAACGTTTTGCAACAATAAGCTTTTCTTTTTAAACGGTTCATAAGTGTTTAAATTAGGATCCCAATGCTGGCCAGCAGTGCTTCAGAGTGTTGTTTTATGTATGTAATGTAAATTACCCATTTCCGCTCACCTTGTTAGTAAAAGACTGATCAATTTGTCAGCATACATTAAGGTGGCCATACACCTTACAACTATCGCAAAACCTTGCGATGGTTGTAAAGTAATTTAAAACAACGTACGATCTGCCCATCTTGGACAGGCAGATTGTACTTGCGATCATCGCAAGCCTGCCCCGCTGAGGGCCGGGCTTCCGATGGCCACAATGCTGAACGGGCAGTGTGCGCGTGCGCACACCGGCCGTGCGACATTGATCTTACGATCATGCTAAATACCAGCCCAAAATCGTACGATTCTCGGCTGCTTTTCTAGCATGCTCCTTAGACAAAAGACGTGCGACCGTACAGTAGAAACGGTCGCACGTCTTCATTCACACTGCTAGATTCTTGTACAATCGCGGGGTTTCCCGCGATTCTCGTACGAGAATCGTGCAGTGTATGGGCACCTATAGACTGCATTCAATTTTTTATTGCAACAGCCCAAATATATTCTGGTGCAGTGGAAACTCTAGAAGTTTTTGGACAGGCTCATATTATGGACAGGTCCCACCTACATTGTGCTGCAATGCAAATAGCATGGCATTTTCATTGCCTCTAATACTTGCAGCCCTTAGCTGTTTTTGGGCTCAAGACTATAGAAGTTATTCTATGTATGAGGACACATAGGAGTAAAGCGGTAATGAGCATTCTTCATAAATTAAATTACATTATGGAAAAGCAATGATGTCAACAGGATGAATATCTGGCCCATTTAAAACAGAAAGTAATAGGCAGAGAACAATTCAAGCATATAATGCAATAATAATCAAGGTTATGCTTTGCAAAGTTTACAAAGTACATTTGATCGGACCAAAATTCATCTGACGGTAGGGAGCCTAAAATTAGGGGGAAAAATAAACCGCCGCACAACCAATGTAAAATGGTAGCCATGACAACGCATAACTCACCACAAAATAGCTTATGTTAGTGAACAAATCACCCCAGAGCTTCAACTTGGTTAAAAATAAAAAAATAAAACAGTTCCGTGAAGACAATGTATGCGGTTTGCCATAATCAGAAAACTGCTTTCTATACATTACTTTTTACACGTTACAGAGAAACAGAATTAAAAGTTATTTCATATTAAATACTTACTAAAGAAGTATTTAGGTTTCTGTGCAAATAAACACTTCCGGGTTTGGTGAGGGAGATTTTCTTTGCAAGGTTTCCATCAGTGACCACCCCATACCGAATGCTTTCAATGTAATCTAAAAAGAAAGTTTGATCACATTACTTTTCGTAGGACATAGTTTAGAGACATATGCATGACTGATTTTTCTGACAGGGATACTGCATCTGCTGTCCTGTCAGATTAGGTCGTGATTAACAGTGTGCATGTACGTTTACACAGAAAGCGCATTCCACTGAAATTTCACAGTATAGTATGCAATGGATACTTCTATTATAAGAATGAAGAAACCAGATTGTAGAACACCATTCCTCAATTCTCTTATGGCATTATCAAATGTTCTAAAGAGATCTTTCCTATAAAATTGTGTCTAAAAATCGATCAGTGTATACGCTGCTTGAGGCTCCATTCACATATAGGGTTTGCCGCAAAGCACGCAAACGCTAAAATCTTTCATCTGCACTGATTCCACTCGTTTGCAGCTATTACTATAGCCTCGAACGTGCAGAATCCATCCAAAAATCACGCTTTGACTATTTTGCGGGCCACTGCAAAAGTCTGAACAATGCGCATTAAAGTGTTTAAGTTTAGCGGAAATCTGAAATCTTTCTTCAGTCTCCTCTCCCTCAGTAATCAAATTGCACCATTGTAACTTTTTTAAAATGTCCCAAGTTGAGAGGCTGCAGCAAAAGCTGATCTGTCAGACATTTGTGACCACAGCCAAGAACCACACAGGCACCAGTATTTACATAATTGTGTCATCCCTGTGCAGGCATCCAAGTCCAGGAAATAGATACCAACTTTGGAAGATGCCTGAAGAAAGATGATTCCAGCCTTCTCGAGGAAGGAAAGCAGATGAAGGCATTTTCAGGGGAGTAGAGTGATCTCTGTGAACCTAGTCTTGCACATTAATAGCATGCATATAAAGCATAACTAAACCCAAGAAAAAAATGTCCTAGTCCCACATGTGGTGATTGCATTACTTTTCATTTTTCCAGACTATGAACATTTTCAGCAAGTAAAGGAAACACCTTCTGCTATTGCCAGAAATGTTTTTGCCTTGTCGGAAATGCAGTGTTCTTGTCACTTCCTGTGAAATTAACTGGAAGCTAAAACATGTGATCTTTCTTCTGAAAATGACTAAAGTCCCCATTGACCATGCACTGGAGATGAACAAAAGGCAGATATAATTGTAGTCCAACCTAGGGGGCAACCATGGCTCCATCAATAGATACACTGCAGGAGTAAACTTAGCAACCCAGGGACAGGAAGTATGTTATTCACAGGATTACAAGGTTAAAATAAAAGACAAAAGGCTTGTAAAAAATAAAAAATAAATAAAAGAAAGAATAAGAAAACTAATGCAGTCAACTAATGCAGTCATCTCATCCAAGGACTGGTATGATGCAATACAAGACATTATGGTTTTTGGCTTTAGATATGCTTAGCATGAAAAAATAGATCTGATGCTAGGCCCATTTTAACATTGAAGAAGTTTTTGAGCTACAAGTCTACCAAATTGCATCAGTTACTGCCCACTTATACAAGTCTCAACTATCATAATCATCTAAATCATTTTAAATTGAAATAAGCATTTTAAGGTTAGTGGAACACCACACTTTCTCTTCATACTGAAACTAAGATCTTGCATGCTATATATAGAATTCTTATCTCAATGCTCTACACAATTATTTCTCAGTTTAATAAAATTCATTATGCAGCACTTGTAAATCAGAGCTCAAAATCCCAACTGTGAAACATTGCAAGCAACAATTTGGTACAAAAGCACTTCTAGTCTATCAATGGATGCTCTTACAATAATGAAACCGTAACGTTTCATAGCTCAGGTAGGAAAACAAAGAAGATTAACACTTTGAATGGGAATCAGCCACAGTAAGAGAGGTAATAGCACTGGAAGACTTTTAAAAGCATTTTTCCAGAGCGGAAAATAATGTGTAGGAGTACATTACTGAACATATTTTTTATGTATAATCAGTGTTTATTGATTTTCACAAGTATACAGAGAATGATATAAACATGAAATGGGTAAACAAGATGCATCATATTACAAAAAAGAGACGGGTTCGCTTAAAAGTGAACTATGGCCCAACGTTTTTGCCATAGTTCTCCTTAGTCACAGCATGACATATGCCCTCCTCTGACCCAAAACTCAGTATATAGTGGGCTATCAGAGCCACGCTTTGGCTGGGAAAGATGCCAACAATATTGTTGGGCTCCACGACATCTGGTTAACAACTGGCTCTGTCTCTCTAGAGACAGAGACAGCTCTGACCGCCCACCCCAGCCAGCAGTCAGCGCTGGAGGAACGGAGAAGGGAATCCCTGCGGGGAGCGGTGACTGAAGATCACCTCTCTCTGCAGGGGGAAGATCAGCTCTATAGAGCTGACGTGTGACAGCTGCACTGTCACACATGGGCTCTAATTATGGGCATTATTCTGCATTTCATTCTCCCCATAATTCTCCTTTAATGGTGGAAAGTAAAGGGTTTCCAATCAAGGTCCAAATGTAGTGGGTTTCGGATGTAGGTCCAATGGTATTTTAAAATTGTCACATGGTCTGCCAATATTCTAATAAAAAAATATGGTTTCTAGTTGTGGTATACAAAGTTCTGACTACCATTTCATATAGGACATTGGATAACAGACATGATATTTTTACAACTATAACTTTTCCCTTAGGTCTAGAGATTCCAAATAGAAGAGTATGACAAAGAAAGAGTGAGAGAAAAAGGAAAAAAAAGAAGAGGTGCCTCCTTTTATAGTATTAAGGAATTCAAAAGTAACCAGCCCTCCACTCTGCAGTAGCTTCAATGATATAGACGGTCACATGTATGATGAAAACTCCACAGTGATTCCATTGGAACCAAGCAATTGTGTATCTCTCCAATCTCTTCCCCTTTTAAAGTCTGATCTTTCATGGATTCCATACATCTCACATGCCCACAGGCCATAGATGGAATGATTTGTTTGCCAGTGTTGCCCAGCACGGGAGTGCTGAGAGAATATGGCGTAGAAGATATTTTTTTAAGACATCTGAATTACCCTGTTAAAATGGATAATAAAGTAATGCATAGATCAGGTTTGAGAGATGTACCCAAGATCTTGTTATAGGTTGTAAAGATTTCATCCCAAAGGGAAAGGATCAAAGGGCATGTTTCAGAATGAAGTTCCTGATGTTAGGAAGATATAGTTCGTGGTTAAGAACAAGGATTTAAGTCGATCTGTGGGGGTGTTGGACATCACATGATGTACTGACGGCATGGGAACTCGTACTGTTGAGGGGACAGATGCTATAACTCCAAGGGTCCATCCACTCCTTTACACATATGTAGCAGCACTGGTTGGCCTGCACATGTGCAGTCTGGACTGACTAGCACATTTGCAGCATGAGTGCTTCCTTGCAATCAGTACGTCCTGTTCCGATGTCACTAAGGGGGAGTGGCTGCGGACAGTGGGGACATACATAGGAAGTTTCCTCACTAATACCGGCAGCAATCACCAAGCTCCACATTGAACATTGCTCCATTAACAACTTAATGGGGACTACTGGCATTTTAAGTAATGATACTAAGCTGGCATATAAAGAAGATGCTCATTTTCAGTCACTCTGCATACTCTTTTCTAGAGTTATTGCAGAGTCGCTGCACACAAATGTAAATCAACAGGAGTCGGTTTTAATATGTACAGAGTGGAGGAGTTGTCACTGCTGCCATTATTCAGTGCTCTGCTGTGTGTGAACTTCAATTGCCATCCTCTCTGCCCTGTCATTAGATAAAATTACAGTTCTACAGTGCCTGGGGGTGGGCACCCAGCAGAAGTCTCATTCCAGGTTAATATTATATTATTATTAATTACAGGGAGATTAAAATGCACAAAACAAGGTCATTTGACATATAATTCTAAAGAAAAATTGTTGTTGCTATTTATAGCAGGGTCTCTTTTGTAACATTTTGCTTATAAATGTCAACAAAAGAAAGGGTTTTTTTTTTAGAATATGGTTGCATTAAGCGGATTTAACAAAGTTTATTTCTATTTTAAATGTTTGATGCGTCCACTTCATTTACTATGTCTTTGATTGTCTGAGTTTTCCCCATTTAATAAAATTGGATCTTAAAAACACACCCCCTGCAGTTCACATCTGCTGATTATTTCACAAGGAGAACATCACGACCTGAACTTTAGATGATGGAAACATACAGCCACCCACTGACATTTTCAACTCGCCATTTATTATCCCAAATGGGAATCTGGTATTTAAAATAATCCACTTGCTGTAACTTAATAACATGAAAGACTGGAAATGCGTGCATAATCCATAAAGGAGCTAATGATCAAAGCAAACTGAGCTTCTAGTTACAGTGCAGCACACAAACAGATGCTGCTACTAAACATTTAGTGCATTGTGATCAACACGCTATATACTTAACATGCTGGAGTTGACATGACTTTTAGGTCTCCACCCTCTATTCTAAAAGAAATACTTTTTCTTTCTTAGTTTTTAGATTTAAGAGAAAGGGACAATGTATTATTACAGGGCCAGACAAATCCCGGCAGCAAGTTAATGCTCCTTAATATTTTATAGCCGGTGCCTAACTAGAGGTTTCCCCTAGTTGTTGTCACTGAAGCTGGATCATACAAATATATTATTTTTGCTCTTGGATTGGACATACTGGCTCCTAAATTCCATATTAATTTGTCCACACCGGATTATACAATATTTACAGTATACTGTATGTTCTGTTCAAAAATGATATACCCCAAAAGTAAAGCATTTTCTGATTCCTTTTGCCTCACTTTACCACAATAATGTTAGTTCTGCACCATTTAATTAAATAATCCCAAGGGTTATGAAGTATCCAGCATACTATGCAAGCATTCATACCTTGCAGCTAAGCAATGACCAGCAGTTCTTATTTTACGCTGTGCTGGAGTGACATTAATCCTTTCGCTGCCACTGACATATGCCATATGTTGCTGGCAGCAGGCCCCTTTAATAACAGGCTGCCGGTGGCTATAGATCCGTTTACATATGTAAAGCTGACTGTCGGCTTTACACTGGAAGTGATTCTGGCAACTGACGCTTCCAGGGGCAATCTGTGCTTATTTGGAGTGGAAAGGTGACCGTGCGGATCTAGTTGACTGACCCCTTGTAAGCCCTCCTATGTGATAGCAATTAAGTAAAAAAAAATTAAATAAATGTAAAAATTAAAATGTTAAGTCCTACCCGCGAGCATATTAACGTAAAAAATGCGTTGGGTGTGCCTACGTATGAAAATGACGATCGCATTACACATTAGGTATCGCCACATGGGTCACATATCTCTAAACTGATAACCTGTAGGGGCTTTTAAAGCGTCACCTATGGATAATTTGGGGTACCATATTTTGGTGCCGTTTCACCGACGCATGCAATTTTTAACCTGGGCATGTTGGGTATCTATTTACTCGTCATAACCTTATCTTTTATATTTTAGAAAAATAAATAAATTGGTATTATATTGTGTTTTTGGGCACTAAAATTAAGTGCATTTTTGACCTAAACCTTAGATTTTTTAGATTTCTTAGCTGCACAATTCCAACATTTAAAACGGGGAGAAACCAATCAGTTATACCCCTTTTGGCATCTTACCTCAAAGTGGAAAAACTCTAATCCGTGCAATTATTTACATTTAAAAATAACTCTAGATCTTCCTAGCAAGGAAGAGGATAGCACAAAAATGGGTATTACCCTCACCACCCACTGTATGAGTGTGGATAAATGCTGTAACAGTACCTTAAGGTTGGAACGGATGACATATCCACACAGCAGATGGAGAAGGTTGACTACCCAGTCCTAATACAGCACTTGGAGAAATAAAAAATCAAATGATCTTTTACAATACTGTCCATGCATGAGTAAATGCTGGTGTTAGGAAACTCACTTGCATTTTTAATCCTTATGGTCAATCTCAATGAAAATACATGCAGAGCTATTTAACTGACTGCCAACTTAAGACACAGATCAGTTTACAATAAAACAGAAAACCAATGAGAATAATTAATGTGTCTACGGTTTTATGAATATGTTGTAGTTTCCCCAGTAAATTGCAAATCTTCCCTCTGTGGGTTTAAAAGGGTGGGAGAGATGAAGCTATTTAAGGGGACCTTTCACTGTAGATTTAAGTAGCAAGAGTATAAATAAAAGTTGACACACACAAAAACAAACACACTGAAACACCACTGCTGATCAAAAGTATTACAAATGCACAAAAAGCAAATTTAAGACACATCACAAATCTAAAAATGTCATGCATTTTCACAGGGTTGTTTTCAGTTTAAAACTAAACAACTAGCAACACTACAATGTTAGACTGTAGATGTTCTACCTACCTTTCTGTAATGAGTGCAGTGCAGACCGGAAAAATGTTAAATAGCCTGGAGGTTGAGGTGACGCATTAAACTCAAAGTAACCCAATATCCCAGGCTTCAGGAAGGAAGAATAAAAAACAGAAAATATATGTATATTAGCCAAGAATGCAAAAAACAGTTATGCCACAATTGTTTACAATTGAAATAATAAAATGCATTGCAAAATGGAAAGAATATGGCACCACAATAAACCTGCCAAGAGAGGGCCGCCCACAAAAACTCACAGACCAGGCAAGAAGTGCATTAAACAAGGAAAGCAACAAACAGACCAAATATAACCCTGAGGGAGCTGCAACGCTCAACAATGGAGATTGGAGTATCTGTCCATAGGACCATTTTAAGTCTTATACATTACACAGAGCTGCCCTTCGTGGAGGAGTTGCCAGGAAAAAAACAAACATTGTTTGCTGAAAAACATGTTTGCTGTTGACCAAAAGGCATGTGGGAGAATCCCCAAACATATGGAAGAAGGTACTCTGGTCAGATGAGATTAAAATTTAGATTTTTGGCCTTTAAGGAAAATGCTGTCTGGTGCAAACCCGAGAACAGCATCCAGAACACCACAGTGAAGCATGGTGCTGGCAGCATCGTGCTGGAAGGATGTTTTTCCATCGGCAGGCACTGGCAAACTGAAGGAATGATGGATGGCTCTAAAAAAAGGGAAATTCTTGAGGGAAACCTGTTTCAGTTGAGATTTGAGACTGTGATAGAGGTTTACCTTCCAGCAGACAATAACCCTAAGTATACTGCTAAAGCAACACTCCAGTGGTTTAAGGGGAAACATTTAAATGTCTTGAAATGGTCTAGTCAAAGCCCAAACCTTAATCCAATTGAGAATCTGTGGCATTACTTAAAGATTGCTGTACACCAGTGAAACCTATCCAACTTGAAGGAGCTGGAGCAGTTTTGCCTTGAAGAATGGGTAAAAATCCCAGTGGCTAGAAGTACCAAGCTTACAGAGATGTACCCCAAGAGACTAGCAACTGTAATTGCTGCACGTTCCAAGTTTTCTGTTTTTTTTGTCTTACTTCTTGTTTGTATCACAATTACAACTGTTTTACAACTTCAAAGTGGTAGGCACGCAAATGGTACAAACCCCCCCAAAAAAATCAATTTTAATTCCAGGTGGTAATGCAACAAAATAGGGGAAAATGCCAAGGGGGTGAACACTTTTGCAAGCCACTGTAAGCCAAAAAAAGAAAGTATAGCACATACAATGCAACAAGAACAGTGATTTCATAGTGCAAACAAAAACAATAAGAGTACAATTTTTTCCAAGGTTAGTTTTCTGGCTGCCATGCTGATCTTCCGCTTTTGATACTTAAAGTGACACTAAAACACAGAAGTTAAATCTTAAAAATGCATTAAAAGAAAAGTACCTTAACTATTAACAAAAAAGTATCTTATTTGTGTATCACTCGGCTGTAAATCCTCCATGCGAGCTTGGAGTGGTGTCTACTTTACAACACACGGAGGGACCATGGGGAACAAAAGTAGCCACCCTCCAGAAGGAAGGACAATGTCAGCACCAATTCAGAATTGAAGGTTTAACTGCCGAATTTAGTGTCACTTTAAGAGTCCCTGACTGGGAACATGGATATAGTCAAAGATTTCTGACTTACTTGATCGGCATACTTTTTTTTTTCTTCGGGTCAATGACTTTTAAAATAATTATTGAAACCAATGATTCAGCTAACATCCAGTCAGCAATGGCAGGACCTTCAATTCTTCAAGAACAGGTTTATGTTACATTGAAATTGGGAATTTCTAAGATTTAAAGAACATTTGTTCCTGCTCTGTCCTGCCATCACCCAGCCCTTGTACAGTAGAGGACAGACAACTGAGCACAGCCAATGTTTTGGGCATTTAGGCTAGTGTGCTAGTTGGAGTGTGCTGAACAGTGTGGATGGATGAATCTCTTACTGCTTCTATTGTATTCTGACAGCAGGTGGCGGCCACTATCTGTATACTCGAACGGACCTTGCAGCTGATTAGCTGCAAGCTCCGTTCAGTTGAAGATTTCCCAATGAAGATTTTCTATCGACTTCTGCTGAAGGAATAGGGTAGCCGATTCTGGGGGAAATTCACTCCAAGTGTACCCAGCTATAGCATTCTTCAGTAATCATTCAGACTGCAACACTGTAACTTTGTAGCAAGTCTTAAAACGAGAAGCAGCAGGGGCTCCAATCTTTGTCATTTGCAACAAGACATCCAAGACCTGTACAGGCACCATGATTTACATAATTGTGTCATCTTAGTGCCAGCACTCCATCCAGCAAGTAGTTTCCGATAGTGGCTAATGCCTAAAAGAAGATAGTGCCATCTGGAGATAAAAGCAGATTAGGGTATTGTCAGGGGAGTAATGCGATCTCTGCGAGATGTAATAAATACCTGTTACACATGCATACTCTCAGCATAAAACATGAATCTGAATCACATTCAAATTGTGAGTAGAATTTGTTTTGAGAACTATTTTCAGATAGGCAATGAGGTCAAACCAACAATTGTCTTCATCTATAGTAAGGAAAAAGAAAATCCAAGGGGAAGAATGGGAGTAAAATTCTAACAGAGAATATGGTTCTCATTCAGGAAACTCCATTCAACTCAAAAAATCGAATGCAATGTCGAACAAAGTCTCTGATGGTATTATCGAATGTTCGGACAGATTTTTAATTTTAATGTTCATACAAAAATCTACCAGTGTATGGCCAGCTTAAATCACAGCAGTTATTTAAAAATCACTTTACCTCATAGGTAGATAGAAAATCCTTTAGTCTATGCACAGAAGAAATATATAAAACCGGACTCATCACTCGCCGGATAAACTTCTCAATATAAGCTGCTGTCAATGGTCCTTTATATTCAATGGGTCCAAAACTGCAACAATAAAAACTTTTTTTTATTTTACTGGAAAATAAAATTATACAAATTTGTACCAAATTTAGCACTATGCAAATATAACCTCTGCATTTGAGTCAAAACCAGAGCTAAAAAGCACAAAAGATGATACGTGTCCCATTAAAAGTGTTTAATCATTGTATATTGCCAAATGTTAGCACCTCAGTGTGCTTCTCAACTTGGAGAGATGTCAACGTCCTGTGTACTGCCCAGGCACAGTATGCCAGTGCCTTGAAAGTTATTGCAAGCAGCACAATATGTCTGAATACTGAGAAACACGCACACACACGCACAGTAAAACTGTAAGCCCTCATTCACACCTCTGCATTGCAACATTGCTGCAGTTGTGGTGTGCTGTCGTATGACAACTCAACAGGCTGCCTACCACAGCAAAATTGCACTTAAAGAAGTGCAAGCAATTTTTTTTTTTCAATAATTATAGGATACCATGTCATTACTAAATCATGCAACATCCTCCCGGGCAGTTCCCTGTACCAGTTGGGTATTAGGTAAAGTCTTGTATGCAACTCTGATCTTCAGGGGTGGACTGCACAAAGCTTGGGGGAACGCAAAAACTTGACCAGCGACCATTAGTGGTAGTTACTGCTTAAGGTATTGGTATGTGTAACCTTTTTAGTGTTATGGCAGGCAAGTAAAATGATGCAAACAAACCTGCAGACGCTTCTAGAAATCAAATATAAACCTACATGTGTTTATCAATGATATGTGGATGATGTGTTCATCAAAACCTACACATACTGGTATTTGGGGACCCAGGACTTAGAATGTCATTCTACTGCTTTTTAATTGTACTAGGCAGAATCCTGGACCAGGCTGTATTGCTTAAAAGAAATCCTTCTAAAGAGAAACTTGTAGGCATTTGCAGATTTCGTATTCGGCAAACACCAGTTCCCTGGCTGTTATGCCGACCCTCTTGTTTCAATAGTCACTAACCCAGCACAAGTAATACAAATTTTCCAGCATTTCGCTGACTTTCTGTATGCATACTTGTTCCAGGTTAAAGGTGGCCATACACTCTACAACCATCGCAAGACTTTAGTCTTGCAATGGTTGTAAAGGGATTAAAAAAACGTACGATCTGCCTATCTTGGACAGGCAGATCGCACTCTCGATCATCGCAAGCCCGCCCCCCTGAGGGGCGGGCTTCCGATGACCGCAATGCTGAACGGGCAGTGTGCGCACACCGGCCCGTTCAGCATTTATCTTCCGAGCACCGTTCTAACCAGCCGAGAATCGTACGATTCCCGGCTGGTTTTCGAACATGCTGGTTCGACAGAAGACGTGCGACCGTACAGTAGAAACGGTCGCACGTCTCCGTTCACACTGCTCGATTATCGTACGAAAAACCGATCGCATACGATTATCGTACGATAATCGTGCAGTGTATGGGCACCTTAAGTTTCAAAGCAAGTGGGTCAGCATAACGAGGCAATAAGGATTTTCAGAAGGAGCTAAGCTCCCTACAGTTCTCTCACAAAAGGCAAACCTGATGTCTGGCAGGGAGTTGCTGAAGACAACTACAAATCCCTTTACAAAATAAATCGTTTACACACATGTATTTCAGAGCGTATTTAACTTTTCGCTCGAATTCAGGTTTAACTACTTCAGAATGTTAAAACTACTATGCAAAAAAAAATATTAATGTTTGCCCAGAAAAATCATGTAAATCCCCCAAACATATATTTTCTGAAAGCAGAGGCCCAGTAGAATATTTTTTACCACCTATCGACAACCTGGTCCCTGGTCGAACGTTGCATTGTAGGGGTCTGGAGCAAACTGCGCAAATGGGACAACTCCTGATCTGGACAGCACAAGTCTGGGATCGGGAGGCGATGACAGACCTGGTGGATTCCATGGAGAAATTCTGAGCCAGAATGTACACGTTCAGTGCAATAAGATCCAAAATGTAAATGGGTGGAAATAAATCCTCTGAAACTGTTCTGCCACAAGAACAGGGGCAATGACACCTTGTTCTAGAAGACCCAAGAGGGCTTGATGGAGATCTGCTAATCTGTGCAGTCACACAAAGGTTGGAGATGAAAAAAAAAAAAAGAAGAGGACAGGGAGTGAAACGCCACCTTGTAGCCCCTGGACACCACCTCCTGCACTTAAGATGCCATCTGTCCAAGTGTGCATTAACAAATGTCCCCCTACCTTGAAAAAGTTGGCTGCACCTCCATGCTGAAAGTGGTTTGTCTGAGGGTTTGATGCACTTTAAACCCCAGACATTGCAGATGCACTGGGAGCCAAGTTTGCAGGGAATGGATGTGGATGTTGCAGGAGTGGTAGAACAGAAAGGACTTTTCATAACCATCAGCAAGGCTTTCCCAGTCTGTAGCGTAGGCTAATCCCACTACGGAAGAAGGGTACTCTTGCCACCATTACCATCCTACAGTTTGATCAAAGTGCCCTCTGCATACAGTGGCTTGCAAAAGTATTCACACACCCCCCCCCGGCATTTTTCCTATTATGTTGCATTACCACCTGAACTTTTTGCTAAATATTTTTAAAAGACAAAAAAAACAAAACAATCCCCCCAAAACTTGAACATGCATAACTATTCACCAATCCAAAGTCAATATTATGTAGAGCCACCTTTTGCAGCAATTTCAGCTGCAGGTCTCTTGGGGTACGTCTATATAAGCTTAGCACATCAGGCCACCGGGAGTTTTTTTCCCCATTTTAAATGGGAAAACTGCTATAAGCTCCTTCAAGTTGGATGGGTTTTGCTTCTGTACAGCAATCTTTAAGTCATGCCACATATTCTCAATTGGATTCAGGTTTGGGCTTTGACTAAGCCATTCCAAGACATTTAAATGTTTCCCCTTAAACCACTGGCGTGTTGCTTTGCAGTATGCTTAGGGTCATTCTCCTTGATGGAAGGTGAACCTCTGTCCCAGTCTCAAATCTCTGGCAGACTGAAACAGGTTTCCCTCAAGAATTTCCCTGTATTTAGCGCCATCCATCATTTTGTCAATTCTGACCAGTTTACTAGTCCCTGCCGATGGAAAACATCCCCACCGCATGATGCTGCCACCACCATGCTTCACTGTGGGGATGGTATTCTTGGGGTGATGAGGTTTTGGGTTTGTGCCAAACATAGCATATTCCTTGAAGGCCAAAAAACTAAATTTTAGTCTCATCTGACCAGAGTACCTTCTTCCATATGTTTGGGGAGCCAGCAAACCTGTTTGCTTATTTTTTTTTTCCTGTAAGCAATGGCTTTTTTTCATTCTAATTCCAGGTGGTAATGCAACAAAATAGGAAACATGCTGGGGGGGGTGAATGCTTTTGCAATCCACTGTACAGTATGCATATTCTGGGCACAGGTTCACGCCAAGCTGACCAGACATATGGCAACTGAATTGATTCCCAGTGGATGGAAATAGCTGAAATGGGACACGTTTATGGCCAGTCTTATCTCTCACTGGAGTTTAAAGCATAGTGTGTGATAAAAACCACCAATGCCTGAAGTTGATAAATGTCTAATTATATATGGGAAGAAAATTTTTTTTTTTTTTTACTTAGATTTTGTCTTGGCACACCAAACAGGGAATAAGCAAAACGTTGACAGGATGTAATCATTTACATTCAGAGAAATCAATACTATTTGCAGCTGGGCAAGAAACAGTATTTGCATTAGGTTCCTAAAACTAACAGATGGCTGGCGGAAACGGCTATTTAAAGAAGACGTGAAACGTTTTCTGAACCCAAAGAAGGGTGACTGTCGTGTGCAGGATCTACAGTAATAAATGGGAGCAATCCATTCCAATAACAGTACAGGTATAAAAACTAGTGAGTAAAATTAGTCCACATTGCAGAAACTAAAAACTCGAAGAGAACATGGTTTGCTTTGTGTTAATCAAAAAGGTGATTTGCTGCTACATGAACTAAGCTACTACCCTTAAAAAGGAGATTTCCATAATAAAAACCCATGGTTTGCTTGTTACTCCTCACTGTAGTAACAAGAATGCATCCTCCGCTCTCTAGTTAAAGCTTTACTGGAACTGAATACTGCAGTTACTATTCTAGTACTGCCGTCCCCCCAAAAAAGGGTATAAAAATGTACTGTACTTGTCTATGCACAACAGCCACCCTCAAAACAACTCTAAAACAAAAAGCTCTGCTCCCCCCACCCAAAAAAAAAACCCAAAAAAAAAAACCTAAGATTGACTTTTTTGTCTCAAAGAGCTGTGTCAAAAAGGTGTTAGCCAAGTTTTTTTTACCAACCTGCGAACAGCTTAGTCAGAGTCTCTACAACAGTGGTTCTCAACCTTTCTAGGGCCGGGACCCCTTGGTAACATTTGCCAAGTTGTGGTGACCCCCAACGGTAAAATTTAGGGATGACGCGGCTGCTGCAGGGACATCTGGCGGCGTGGCAGGAGAACTGACACTGCTGCGCTAGGAGAGGGCTGAGGAGGACTCTGACCTAGCACAGCAGAAATCACACAGCGACCAACAGGTTGAGAACCACTGGCGTACGCCGTCAGAATAAAATAAAAAATAAAAAAAACACCATAGGAATGCATAGCTAGATTCGTATTGGCTATTTCACTTTGCAATAGCCAATAGCAAACTAGCTATTGCACCCGCCCTCTGCTGCTGTCAATCACTAGAAGAGGACCTGATGGAGAACTTCAGGTTCCCCTCTGCTGATTGGCAGCAGCAGAGGGCGGGTGCAACAGCTAGTTTGCTATTGGCTACTGCAAAGTGAAATAGCAAATAGGAATCTAGATATGCATTAGTATGGTGGTTTTTTTTCTTCTTACATACGGCGCCCCCCGATGTCAGAAAAAAAAAAAAACTATCGCAGGGAAAGGTTTAGAAGTGTTTCTCTCCCGGGCAGCCCAGAGCCGATATCTAATAGCGCCAGACTCCCGGGCGACCCGTGGCAAATCGCCATTTGACCCCCACGTTGAGAACCGCTGCTCTACAGGCTGAAGCAGGTCTCCATATAAAATAACTCAGGTAAAGATCAAAAGCGAAGAAAATACTAACCTGCATAACACAAGCAGCAACATGGGATATTGCCCTATTTAATAAGGGCCTCGGAGGATTTATGTACATTAAAGCATTCATTAATTAAAGCTCAACTCCAGGAGCAAAGAAAAACATTATTTTTATTATAATTAACATTATTACATTATATTATTATATTATACATTCCGTTGGCAGAAAAAACAACTCCACTTCATGCTGGCTTTATTCTATAGCTATCAAATCTGTTCTTTTACATCCGGGGTGAAGTACAGTTCCAACTGTACTTCCATGCCCGCTCAGATGTAAAAACCGCAGGTCTCATCAACTAAATACACCCAATAAAGCATATTTCCAGGCAGAGAACCTACCACTTCAGAAAGGATAACATCCTCTATATCAAGGACAGATACTTCCCTGTGGCATAGCACAGTGGATCACCGGATAAGAAATCTGGGGGAGTGTGTATACTGTTAGCATGTTCATTACCTTGTACATGCTCTAAGTCTACATAGGAGAAAAGGGGACATTTCAATTTTGGAAAGGCTAAGCTGATGGTTGGTCATCAGAAGGTTTCACTTACCCAAAAGCAACCAGATAACTTTTCTAGGAAGAATCCTTCACATGCTAGAGGAGTTTACAGGTCTCCTGCTTCTGGGTGGGGACTTTAATTTTATCCTGGACCCCAGGTTAGATTAAACCAATAAAACCACACACCTGTCTTACACTTTTCTTAATCTGCCTCACCTCCTGTTCATTCATGATTGTGGATATAGTAAACGCACTATAGCCACATGTTGTAAATGAACAGGAATCCTCTGTACTGAGTTTTTCTCTTCATTTATATCAGCGGCTGCAGAAAAAGAGATTGAGGACTCTATGTCCTCAATCTCCTTTTCTATTTTAAAGGGGAAATATCAGGGGACTCTTTAGATCCCTAATATTTCCCCGAAGCCCCTAAATATAAAGTAAAAAGTATTTAAGAAAATCTAAAAAATGTTTAAAGGTTATAAAAAGATATTAAAAATAAAATATTTTTAAAAATTAGAACAACATTTTCGGTTCAACATTTTTTTTCATTTCGGCGCATCTCTAGTCTGGGAGACTCAAATTCAACACAGAATACCGGTCAAGTATTGGTTAAATGGGGATCAGCACACACTCGCTGTCTGATCTCACCTCTAGTGAATGAACCTGGAAGACTTAAGGATTTAAATCACTTCCTCTGCCTGCTGTGGCCACAGAAGAAACTGGAGAAGATCTGCATTTCATTAGCTTCAGTTGGGTCAATAGGTAACATTAGAAGTCTAATAGATCCCCGGGGTCTCCATAAAACGGACCTTTATTGCCAATTTGCTAACCTAACAAATACGCATAGTATGTACCTACATGCAAAATTGATGATTGCCCCCACACCCTGCATATCACCGCGATGTTGGAGTGAGAGCAATACTTTTAAGGCTACAATCACTGACTGTTAACTCTAAATTTATAAGCTGTACAGGCCTTTAAAGCACCGCCGTAATTATCGGTACCATAGTTTTTTGCCGCTTCACAGGTGCGCACAATTTTAAGGCTTTTATATTTTACCCCCCAAAAAATAGAATTATATTGTATTTGTGTGCACTAAAATTCATTCAATTCGCTAAACATTTGAGAAAATATTTGGCGACAAAAAAATGCAGCTAGCATTTTCTTATTCTACAGTGCTCTGTTTTCAGAAAATGTATAATTGTTTGAGAGTTTTAAGCAGTTTCTAGTCAAAAATTTAGATTTTAACGTCTGCAGAAAAAATAAAAAATTGCTCCAGTCCTGAAGTAGTTAAACAAGACCAAAGAAAAAAAGGCAACTTCTCATAGCTGGTTAGCTGGGCAAGTGCAATATTGTAAAGATGGACATGGTCAGGCACCGTATGTACCTACTACAAGCCATATATCCCTCTCTCTTTTGGCCTGATGGTTCAAATCCTGTTTACAAATTTTGCCTGGGCAAACAAATCAAGAAGATTTACATACCCCACTCTATGCCTGGGCAAACAAAATCAAGACGATTTACTTAACCGACTCTACGATGACCAAAAAACAAAGGAGATATTATCCTGGCAGACCTCAAATTATATTACTAGAAAAGTCCAACTGACATGATCGATTGGTGTAGACATAATTGCCATTCAGCAATGGGTAGATATGGAACAAACCTTCTCCCCGATCCCACTTACAATTCTCCCTTGGTGCCCACTTGACCTTAGAGGTCACATTAACATCACCCTACTCAAAAAAATACCTAGCAAATATGCCGAAGAGTGTTTTCCTTTCCCTGTCTCCTTCCTATAATTCAATAATCTGGCACTGGAACCTGGCCCAGCACAGCAGATAAAAATGTTCCTCCTCTTGAAATGCAGCAAGAAGATACTGAGCGACTCATTTCACTAAGCAGTCCTCCTGGCCCTCTTGTTCAGACCCTAAGATGCTGAATTGTGCTCCTGGCAACTCCATGCAATATGAGTACTAAATGTAACCAACAGACCACACCTTCCATGGCTCTCTCTATTGGAAGGCTTCCAAAAAAATACATTTTCAAAAGCTGAACTCCAGTAAAAATAAAAATTGACCCCTGAATTGGAATTCAGCAGCACTGCAAAGGGTTAATAATTTTTTGTTTGCGAGGGAACAAAAAAAAAAAAGTTGAGAGATTATCGTACGATTTTCGTATGCGATCGACTTTTCGGCCAATAATCGTATGTGTGCATTGCAGTGTCCGACCGACAGTACTGTACAAATCGCACGACTTTTTGACGGTCAAGCATGTTTGAAAACTTTGCTAGATCGTACGATTGTCGGAAGGTTGCTGGCATTTCCGTCCGTCAAAAGTCGTACGATCTACACTGCGCTAACGAAAATACGGCAAATCAATTAACGCATTTCGTCTAGGTGCTTTTCGTTAATTACGGCTAAATTAATCTTGCGATCATCGGGGTAGGATGGGGCTGTCGTACAGAAATTGTACGACTATTCGATCATCGGACGAAAAGTTTTGTCCGATAATCGTAAAGGTGTATGGACATCTTTATACTTAAAGGAGAACTATAGGGTCAGTGTTTTTCACCATAGTTCTCCTTAGGGTAACGGGAGGACACAAACCAGTGTCCTCCCGTTACCCTAAGCTCAGTATACCGCGAGCTACAGCTCGCGGTATACTGAGACGCCGCACCTGGAGCGGATCCCGACTTAGATGACGGGATCCGCCCAGCTGCGTGAGTGACAGCTGGCTCTGCCTATCTAGAGGCAGAGCCAGCTGTACCCGACCCCTCCCCCATCCGTTCCGCCAGTCAGCGCTGGCAGATCGGAGCGGGGAGAGGGGAATCCAGCCCCTCCCCCTGTCACGGCAGAGAGCCGTGACAGGATCGAGAAGCGAGCGAACCCGGTATGTGACAGTCTCATTGTCACAGGTCGGCTAGAACTATGAGGTGAGTGAAAAGCACTCACCTCATAGTTCTCCTTTAATGCATTCCTTACGCCCGCAGGCTCCCTCCCCTCCCACCTGCGTGACTGATCTTCCAAAGCTGCTTCCCTGCACCACTCTGTTGGTTACAGGCGGTCTGATTTCATCATGTACAATGCAGGACCAGCAGTCCTGCCCTGTAAGAACATTGAGGGCCAACCCCCCACAAGACAAGAGCACTAGCAGCCAGGGATGTGAACGATACAGCAAGCATAATTGCTTCTTTTAATCCTCCTAGACAAAAACAGGCACTTAACCCTTGCAGTGCAGATGGAGCCCCACTGCAAGGGTAATTTTTTCGATAAAAGCCACACTGAATGCATAGCTGCTGGTGTGCGGCGAGAGAAATAACGTGGTGGTGTGAACTGAGGTGATTAAAAACAAGGCTATTGCCTTGTCTGTGCTTTTGTGCTGGGCTGACAAAGGTGTCCAGTGCAACTCCAACACATCTGGTGTGAATTGGCCATTGGTCCAGTAGCAATTTCTTGAACAAATTATAAAATAGGTTTTAAAGCGCAACTGAAAAATACCTTAAATCTATTTTATATTGGCCACTGTACAGTAGAACTCAAATCTATCCCTTCCTCTCCCAGTCTGATCACTCAGGAACAATCACATTGCGCAATCCCATCAATATAATGCATACATGAAGAGTAGAGACCACAGTGTGCTCCTACATTGGCCAATCAAGGTGAGAGATGGGAAGGACAACACTTTGCTGAGGCGCTTCAATGGGAGTGTGACCTCACCTCCAAATTATTTCTTAATGCTAGAACAATGTATAGTACGGTTTTCTGTGCTGGCCAGCTGCAACAAGTGCAGAGAAGTTTCCGGAACGGTGGCCAGGAAGGCGATATTGATGTAATTACTGTAATAGAAAGTTCTGCTACCCTCTTGCCCATGCTGTGTGGTAATGTATAAATCACAAAAGTGGCTGAACAGAATTACAAATCTATTTTGACATCAACAGTTTACATATGTGGATTTTATAAAGTGTTTAGGTTTTAATCTGCGTTTGGCTGTTTTTTGCTCACTATAAAGGATTTCTTTGGGGCCTTTTTAGTGTTTTTATGCATTATATTTTTTGACTGAACATTTTCTACTATACATTCATTTTTGAAGCTGTTGGAGCAGACCGAATCTGGAGCAGATGTGCGCAGTAACTAATCAGCTTCTATCTTCAGCTGGTTCAGCTAAGCTTTGCAAATGAAAGCTGGATTCGGATTAGTTGCCATGCACGGTTGCCCAAGATTTATCTGCTCCACTCTCAGTAAATTCCCCACAATTCCTCTTTGCATGTAGTCCTTGTGAGGGGAATTTACCAAAACTGGAGCAGGCAGAATCTGGGGAAGCTGTGCACAGTAACCAATTTCTAACCAGCCAGCCAGCCAACCAATTTCAACCAGCTTCTATCTTCAGCTCGTTCAGTTAAGCCTCGAAAATTAATGCTGGATTCTGATTGGTTGCAATGCAAAGCTGCTCTGGATTTTGTCTCTTCCAGTCATAGTAAACTTCCCCTCAATTCCTCTTTGCATGTAGTCTGTGTCTTTTAAACCCTTGGCAAGATGTAGACAACAATCTCAAAACCTCAGTATGGGAATGCAAAGTGAGAGTTGATCCACAAGCTGAGCAGTTTGGTCTATGGTTAAACAGACATTTTATAGTTCCAATATGGATGTTCTTGTAGTTGTATCATTACCTTTTATGGTACAGGTGAATTACAGGGAAATAGAAGAAGTTTTTTTGCTTCCTGCACTTTCCATGGTGCCACCAGCAGTTGACAGCCACAAACAGTGCCTAAGGGAAACAAAAAGCACATAAAGTAGGTTCAGCGGAATAGAACAGCTGCAAGAAAAAGTTTGTCAACACTGAAATTACTAGGGTTTGTGCATGAATAACTCTCAACATGTGCCTGATCTTCAAATAAACTCTTTCAAACGAATCTTTTGTGTCTTATTGAACACACTGTTGAACCAACCTGCCTGCCTACCCCTGTCCATAGCAACAATTACCTCACCAAGCATTTGCAAAAGCTTCTGAAAAAAATAAAAGAAATGTTAGCTGAATGTTTACATTCTTTCCCCCTATCACACGGTATCAGTTGATTGATATATCCTGCATTCCTTCTTTATGTCACATCATTTCACATGGGTTGGGTTCTGAACTATTCCTGGGCCCTTCCACAATACAAATATACTTGTTGATTTACTTCTGAGGTCTCCGGTCATGGTTCCTTTGCATCACCGTTTTTTGCAGTTTTATTTTGTAATATGATGCAATCTGTAATGTATATTTCCTTCTATGATATAGAGTTGCACAGGCTTTAAGGCAGCCCCAACCCTGGTTGCTATCGCCAAAACTTAGCAACGCTGTTTAACAAGCCCAAGTTTTCTGAAAAAAAAACCCACAATACAATACCCAATATTTTGGTAAAATATAACATGTATAACAAATATAGTATATTAGTACTATTAGTATTGCATAACAAGTTATTTCAGCCTGTAAATTCTTAAGACCACTAAACTGTAGCTCTGATGACCAACAGAACAGATTGGGGCATCACCATCATTTAAATTATCTGGCCATGTGCCACAGGGAACTAGCAAGAAAATCACTAATTTGACTTGCCTCTACAGTGACTATGCTGAACATGCTAACAGCAACTAAATACATACTGATACTTGAGGAAACATGCCAATCACCTGTATTTAACCAATTACCTATTGTATTATAGGGGGGAGTTATATCCACAGCATCATTTCTTGACAATGAGTCGGAGACTAATGTTAAATGCTGGGCATATAGTATTACTCTGCATTCATTTTTTAGCCTGGACTAGAAAGAAGGAATATGGAATCAGACTAAAATGTATTAACGGCAACACATTCCCCTTACCTCAATGTTTAAGCATACTTAATATGTACATACAGTACTATGCAGATGTTTTAGGCAGGTGTGAAGAAATGCTATAAAGTGAGAACACTCTCAAAAATATATATTTTTTGTTTATTTTTATAAATTTTACAAAATGCAAAGTGATTAAAACAGAAGAAAAATGTAAATCAAATTAATATTTGGTGTGACTACCCTTTGGCAAACCAGCATCTGTTCTTTACACTTGCACAAAGTCAGGGATTTTGTAGGATTAGGGTCAGGTGTATGATTAACCAATTATACCAAGCAGGTGCTAATGATCATCAATTTCATATGCACGGTGAAACACAGTCATTAACTGAAACAACTGTGTAGGAGGCTTAAAACTGGGAGAGGAACAGTCAAACTCTGGATGTGCTGTTTAAGCTCTTTTGAAGAAGCACAAAGAAAACGGGCAACGCTGAAGACTGTAGACACAGTGGTCGGCCAAGGAAACAATGCAGCATATGAAAGACACATGGTGCTTACCTCCCTTCGACATTGGAAGATGTCCAGCAGTGCCGTCTGCACCGAACTGGTGGAAACCAATGGGACCCAGGTACACCCATCTAATGTCTGGAAAAAAGTCTGGCCAGACGTGGTCTTCATGGAAGAATTACACCCAAAAAGCCATACCTCTGATGTGGAAACAAGGCTAAGCGACTCAACTATGCATAAAAACATAGGAACTGGGGTGCAGAAAAATGGCAGCAGGTGCTCTGAACTCAAGTCAAAATTAAAAATTTGTAGCAGGAGGCACTTTGTTCACGGAAGGGCTGGAGAGCAGTACAATAATGAGTGTCTGCAGCAACAGTGAAGCATGGTGGAGGTTACGTGCAAGTCTGGGGCTGCATTTCTGCCAATGGAGTTGGAGATTTGGTCAGGATCAATGGTGAGAAATACAAGCAGATACTTATCCATCATGCAATACCATCAGAGAGGCGTGTGATTGGCACCAAATTTATTCTGCAGCAGCACAACGACCCCAAACATACGGGCAATGTCATTAAGAACTACCGTCAGCGTAAAGAACAAGGAGTCCTGGAAGTGATGGTTTGGCCCCCACAGAGCCCTGATCTCAACATCATCGAGTCTGTCTGGGATTACATGGAGACAGAAAGATTTGAGGCAGCCGACATCCACAGAAGATCTGGGGTTGGCTCTCCAAGATGTTAGAAACAACCCACCTGTCGAGTTTCTGTGTGCAAGTGTGCCTAGAAGAATTGATGCCGTTTTGAAAGCAAAGGGTGGTCACACCAAATATTGATCTAATTTGGAATTCTCTTCTGTTCATTTACTTTCCATTTTGTTAATAAAAATAAACTATTAACACTTTTATTTCTGAAAGCATTCTTACTGTACAGTAATTTTTACACCTGCCTAAAAGTTTTGCACAGTAATGTACATACATAATAGGTCCTCCATGTGTATTGAGGAGCGCATAGAACAAATGTTTACATCACTTAATGGTATTTTAGAAACTTTTATTGGTTAAGAACATGATACAGCCAACATGTCATAAGGAAAAGGCCTCTCCCTTCTTCAGGGTTTGTAGCAATGGATATGTTATCAAACCTAAAATTAGATACTGTAGCACATTTCATTGTAATTTCATTAACATCCATTGCCCAAGCCCTGAAGAAGGGAGAGGCCTTTCCCTTATAACATGTTGGCTTTATCTCATGTTCTTAACCAATAAATGTTTCAAAAAGACTTTTTAAAGGATTTGAATATTTGGACTGGGCGCTCCTCATGCACATCCAAGAGATGATTGCCTGTTAAGCAATGTATTTATCGTGACTAAAGAGGTAGACTAGGACCAGAACAAGGTCTACATGCGCTATACTTTCAACGCAGATGTGCATACTGGAGTTTTAGACATTATATGGACCTGAGAAGCATAGGTAATAAGTATTTATTTTCTATGCTCCTCAGCACCATCCAGTGGCCATAATGTGGTATTTACCTGATATTACATTCGACCTGAAAAAAAAAAATATGCTAACAACATTTCGGTTAGCCTCCACTGCACATGCAATTTTGCAGGGCAAATGGATCTAAAAAATGTTTATCAATACACTCAAGTGTCAGGACAAGGTAAAACATTTTTAAAAATGAGTACATCTCTGCAATATATGGACATTTGCACAAGTTTTATCTCTTTAAAAAAGGCTAAAAGTACAGATAAATACCTGTTGATCTAACACACATTTAGGAACTCCTAACTTTGTTTGAGCTAACAATACATTGCCTCTATTGTACTGTAACTCCAAGCAGCATTGTCAGCCCTGCTGACTGGAACACAGAACTGTCTGTCCCAACCCTTGACTCCCCAAACCCTGCCTTGGTGCAGTGTGTAATGAAAGGGCTTTTGGAGGATTTAGTTCTAGGAATGTGCCTATGTCAAAAGGAGCCGAGCTCCAAGCAGCTGCACATGCAAAAATTGGGGGTAATGCCTGGAACGTATACTTTAGGCAACATGCATTGGTCCATTCCTTTAGCTTTTAGTAGCCTCTCTTAATGTGATAGAGATGTCCCGTAAATGACTATGGGTCCGCCATTGCATGCAGGAAATGGGAGTTCAAGGTTGAGATGAGTAAATCAATTTGGAATCTGCTGAAAATCAGGAGGATTGGCGAATTTATAAACTTTCCAAACTTGATTCAGTTGAATTAGTCCAATCAGACAGCTAAATTCACAAATCACAACAATCATGATTCATGAACTGCAATGTTTTCTGTCAAGTGAGCACATAATCAAAATACATGAGTGCCTTAAAACTAGTGACCTTTTTGGTACCCCAATATTTTTTTTATCGGTACTCGCCAATACAGAGTACCGATACCGGCATCCCGAGGTAGCGTAGGCCCGGCTTCCCGGCCAATCAGGAGGTCATGACCCCACCACCCAGCTTCCAGATTCCTCAAGCTGTTCCATCAAAAGCACACCAGCTTCACACTCCCTCGCGACACTGTGAGCCAGCCTGGCTTCCTGACCAATCAGGAAGCCAGGCAGCGGGTCATGACCTGCCACTCAGCTTCCTGATTTCTCAGGAAACCATGCTGCCTAGCAGTGTTGCTAGACAGCATAAAGCCAGCTTCCTAGCCAATCAGGAAGCCGGGAGGCGGTCATGACGTGCTGCTTGGCTCCCTGATTGGCCAGGAAGCCCGGTTGCCTTGCAGAGTGGCTAGGCAGCGCGATGCCGCCTTCCTAGCCAATCAGGAAGCGGGTCCATGCTTCCTCGCGGCACTGCCGGTCAGAGGGAATCTTCCAGCATCGGGGTATTGGGATTTGCCTCTAACCTCCAATTCCAGTGTCGGGGTAAATAAATCGGAGCATTTGGGGGAGTACAAGTGCTCAGTATTGGTGCATCCCTAATTATAGTCTGCCAAATTTACTAATTCCACAGCAAATTGGACATTATTAGACTTGTGTATAGCACAGGGCTTGCCCAATTCAAATGTAATTACAGTACTTGACTTCCGTAAAAACAACTTATCACACCCAACTTGCTAAAGTGATATTACCTGGTCTGCAAGCCTACCAGCAACTTGTTCAATTTCTGCCCTTGTGGCAATGGAATGCGCACACCACGGAGCGTACAGGAAATACAAGGTTATCTCGGATTCCTGGCGAAGATACTCAGCATAGTCAAGCTGACCAAGAAAGAGATCCACCACTGGTGACTGGGTGGAGAAAAAGTGCACAGGTGGTCTTGCTGGCATGATGACATCTTTAGCTCGACTGGAACGAGAGGGAAGGGGAAAGGAGGAAAAAAACATGTAAGCCATAGTGCATACCAAAGATTAGTACACGTGAATCCAAGCTACAACCAGGAACCGCAACTTTACCCAATACCAAGATGTCCAGCTATAAAACAGCGGCATGGCCTTACCGCAGACATACCAAGTCATGTGACTGTTCTCTCCTCCTATCACAGAACCTTTGCTATGGTGTTTAATGAGAACATAATGACTGACACGGCAGGCTCCACAGGGCAGCTTACATAGCAATATCTGTTTTCTAAATAAATTCCCCCCTAAAAGCTTTTATCCAGAAACATTTCCAAAACTTGCTTTGCCCCCCCTTTATTATAACACATTGCCACATAACAGAAGATTGGTGAGGAAGGAAGCAAGGACAAACACCACAGCTTTTATCTTTCCATTGACAGTTCGTAATGTCTGTTTATTATGATGTTACTCCCTCCTCTTTATTACCCAGAACACTAACATAACTCTGTGTGGAAGTGCCTTGGGGTGAACTATTCACCTCACTGCGTAGTAACACGCTGAAGTGCATAAAGTTGAATGAAAATGTTAATTTGTGACAGACGTAAACAGTGTGATATGTAGTAACACTGTCCCTACACAACGTATACCAGCACACACATGTTTTACTATGTGGGCTGGTGTAAGCAAGACATGAAGTAAAATTGTAGCACATCTTAGCACAGGTACAGAAGTGCACAATGCACACGTTATACGCACCATTTAGGGCCCATTCTCAGTCACCGCACGTGCCTGCAGGGTGGGGGGAGGAGCGTGCCCCTGTTACAACACAAGGCACTCGTTTGTTTTTTTAACTTTAGGGCCCATTTGCACGCTCCTCGATCAGGGAGAAAAATCAGTGTTTTGTCGCAAGCAGAAATGCGTCCATCGCAGGAAATACTACATGTGCTACTTTGGGGCAGATCTCAGTGCGTTTTGTCCCATAGACAAAATGGAAAACGCTTGAAAAATGTGCATTGCGATTTTACACACGTTTTGCCCATTCACATGAATGTGCCAGAAAATGTTTACAAAACCACGTTAAAAAACGCACGTAATAGTTGTCGCCTAGGTGTGAATCCAGCCTTATAGAATTTTGTCAACGTGAAACTTCATTCCATCCATGAGTCTGTGGTGTGGAAACAGATGGCGACTTCAGGTAAACGTTGCAGAAAGAGGCAGCGAGTGTTTATTTTACACAATTGGACAATCATGGAAAGCGATGCATTGCGTGTTTAGAGATTTGGTGCGGCGGGCATAGAGCTTGTGTGACGGAATTGATGATTTGGCACACAGAACATGTGCCAATATTTACAATAAAAAAAACAAACAATTACTCTTTCCCTTTGTTTCTGCGCGCGCCATTGTTTACAGCGTTTATCTACATAGAGAAGAACTGACAGAAATGTCATCATGCATGACAACACTCCAGACAACACGGGGTACATGAATGACACCACTCCAGACGACCCGGGGTACAGGCATGACACCGCTCCAGACGACACGCTGTACATGAATGACACCACTCCAGACAACATAGGGTACATGCATGACACCACTCCAGACAACAAGGTGCATACATGACGCCACTCCAGACAACACTGGGTACATGCATGACACCAGACATGGGGTACATGCATGACAACTCCAGACGACCCGGGGTACAGGCATGACACCACTCCAGACGACCCGCTGTACATGAATGACACCACTCCAGACGACACGCTGTACATGAATGACACCACTGAGTACAGGCATGACACCACTCCAGACAACATAGGGTACATGCATGACACCACTCCAGACAACAAGGGGTACATACATGACGCCACTCCAGACAACAAGGGGTACATACATGACACCACGCCAGACATGGGGTACATGCACGACACCACGCCAGACAATACGGGGTACATGCATGACACCACGGAGTACATGCATGACACCACTCCAGACAACACGGGGTACATGCATGACACCACTCCAGACATTCTCCTGGTGTATGGGCCGCTTTAGAAGAAGTGACACCGGAGATGGTGACAGGTCTGATACAATGATGACACGCACTACGATCACTGGGAGGAACAATGACAGGTCAGGGGGCGGCAGGCACAGTGTGACCCCACAGTATATACAGATCAGGTGAGTTGT
>NW_017306838.1:722085-725392 GCF_000935625.1 Nanorana parkeri
CGTGGAGCCTTCCCGGCCTCTGCATTCCGCTTATAGAGCCGAGGGGCGGCCCGAGCCTGCGGGGGGCAGGACAGAGTTTATCCTCATCACACCCCGGGCCTGTCACCAGCACGAACAAGACGCCGCCACGTCTGCCCCGCTACTTCCGCGGTCCGGCTGATCTAGGGGTGGGGAGCGTGTACAAAGAACGAGCCATAGACAGAAGCGTAGCTAGGCACCGGCAGACAACTAACATCCCTCAATGAAAACGAAGACTGATAGGCGGCCTTGGACATGAGTCACTGCCTATGATGTGTATTGTGCAGAATACAGCAATATACTTTTTTTTTTTTTACCGCCTACTGTAGAAGAGTCACATACTTGTGTGGGCTTGGTAAATACATTTATTAGAGTAGAACTAAAATCAAAACTTTTTTTTTAGCTTTTGGGTAGAGTAAGGAAGGGTTATAGCCCCTGTTAGCTTTCTTTTTGCCATATGTCCCATTGTGGAAAGTTCCTGTCCTAAAGCCAGAACAGGAAGTGAGAGAAAATCCCCCCAAATTGCTGGTCAGCAGGGCCACCAGAACTAGTGTCCACAGTGGATGATTTCCCTTATATTCGCATTCCTGGTGACAACCTAAAATTTGGGATTTTCTTTTACTTTCACTTTCAGGGATAACAGTCACCCGGACAAATAAAGAGGGTGAGTCTGCCTAAGGGGACACACAGTTAAAAAAACCTAACCAGTGTTCAAATCCCTGCCTACTATGTCCAAAACTAGAAAGAAAAAAAAAGGTTTTGGCTTCAGTTGCACTTTAAAGTGACACTAAACTCAGGAGTTAAATCTTAAAAATAAGAAATATGGGGTTAAGTTTTTTCCCCATAGTTCTCCTTAGGGTAACGGGAGGACACAAACTAGCGTCCTCCCGTCACCCTAGGCTCAGTATAACGCGAGCTGTAGCTCACGGTATACTGAGAAACCGCAGCTGAAGCGGATCCCGACAATTGTGCCGGGATCCGCCCAGCTGCGTGACTGACAGATGGCTCTGCCTATCTAAAGGCAGAGCCAGCTGTACCCGCCCCCTCCCCCGTCCGTTCCGCCAGTCAGCGCTGGCGGAGCGGGGAGAGGGGAATCCAGCCCCTCCCCTGTCACGGCAGAGAGCCGTGACAGGATCGAGAGGTGAGCGAACGCCGGTATGTGTTCGCTCACCTCCCGATCTACTGAGCCGACCTGTGACAGTCTCATTGTCAGAGGTCGGCTAGAACAATGAGGTGAGTGAAAATCACTCACCTCATAGTTCTCCTTTAACTATTAACAAAAACATATCTTGTTTGTGTATCACTCGGCTGTAGGGCTACAAATCATCTCTGAATTGGTGCTGACACTGTCTTTCCTTCTGGAGGGTGGCTACTTATGTTCCCCATGGTCACTGTGTGTGTTATAAAGTAGCCACCACTCCCGTGATGGACTACTTGCTCACGTTTAGTTTACTCATTTGTATTGAGATTGTAGCCCATTATCTTGTGACTTCGGGCCACATTCACAACATGTACATATACTGTGGCGCATCATCAGTGGGATGGCTGTCTCTTTCCAGGTTCTTGCCACCGGCCCCCCAATGGCGGAGCTCATGCACGTTATCAGGGGGCTGGCTGCAAGAGCCCGGAAGAGATAGCCAGCTCCCAATAATAAATAAGAGACCTGTCATCCCTTGAGAACGTCCATGTGACGAAACGCGTCGGGGGCGGGCCTACCTTTACGTCATTGTTCCAGTCCTTTTTGCACTCAGATTGAGTGACTAGCCGGCTTTCCACATTGATTTTTATGGAATTTTTATAGAGCGCTTGTTTGTCTGTATTTATTATTTTGGACCCATTAAAGTTGAACTTACTACGCTATGAGCGCATTTCTTGTGTTCTTTGTCCGGATGGATACCCAATAGAGGAGACCTAACAACAAAGATTGTAATCCCTTCACCTCGGAGAAGCAAGCGGGTTCTGTAGCCTGAGGCTTTCACCAAACGGGAGAAGAGGACATACATCTTCGGCCTCCATTGGATAAGAATAAAGGCTTTCGACCATCAGGGATCTGGTGAGTGCATTCCCTATAGGGGACCTGCCTCCCTTTTTTTTTTCTATCGTTTTTTCGTTGGACACTTCATAATATTGGACATTTCTTTTGCTTTTGATTTTGATTTTGATTCTCATTCTTCTGGGCTTTTTTTGTTTTGAAGATCGGAGAGCTTTAAGAACTTTGGGTGCATTTTTTATATTATAAGTGCATACTTCTACTTATTTTCAAAAGAAAACAACACAGACTGTTTTATATTGTGATATATTTATTTTTCACATATATGACACATGTTTATTTATTTATTTAATATTGTTTTCACAATAATATTTTTTTCACATATATGACATGTTCTTTGAAGATTTTTGTTTATTTATTTAATAAGGTTCATGTATGACACGCCTTTTATGACACCTGCTGACACATTTTATAACGTACTATAAGTTTTTACACAAATATTTATTATATATACACTGTTTCACGATTGCTTGACACGGAGGTGACACCATATGATCCCTACTGTTATCTAATTTCCTGAAGGGCATTTAGCGCTGTACACTTCATTACACCAGCTCCCAATAATGTCAGAAGAGAAGATGAAGTATATTTTTTGAGGACAACCCAGGAAACCAGGTAAGAAAAGAGGGAAAAAAACACACATGGGGTGAAGTTTATTTTTAGCTACACACTGGCATCCATGAATTACACAGGCTTTGCGGCTGGCTAAATCTTGCCAAGGGCAACATTGACACCAGGACAGTCCATTGCAGTGCGTTTAATGCATGCGTTGCCTGGAACTCCAGGAATGACAAGTGAGTGTAAGTATCAGTGTCTGATATCCAGAGGGACATTCAGGGATCTCAAGTCTCCCTGATGTTCAGGGAGTCTCCCGCTATTAGATAGCGGCTCCCTGACGTCCGCGAGAGAGGCATTTTCTCCCTAAAAGGTTTACTCTGAGTAAACCTTTACGGTAAGATATCAGTGGGTAAAGTTTCAGAGTGAGGCTTGCCTCCTGGAGGAAGGTCATGTGATCTCTAGAGTAGCCTCAGAACGAGGCTTGGCTCTCAGAAGGAAGAAGCTACTTGCTGCACAGAGAGGGCGGACATAGACTACTATTGAGAGCAGGTACAGGCACTGCTGCAGGGTTGAGAGAGTGCTGTTAACCCTTTGTGGATAATATAGAATCAATTATATGTCCTGGTTGTCTAGTTATAGAGAACATTTATTTAATTTGCTGCCCATAGCAACTAGTCAACT
>NW_017306838.1:728026-731610 GCF_000935625.1 Nanorana parkeri
CAGGGATCTCAAGTCTCCCTGATGTTCAGGGAGTCTCCCGCTATTAGATAGCGGCTCCCTGACGTCCGCGAGAGAGGCATTTTCTCCCTAAAAGGTTTACTCTGAGTAAACCTTTACGGTAAGATATCAGTGGGTAAAGTTTCAGAGTGAGGCTTGCCTCCTGGAGGAAGGGCATGTGATCTCTAGAGGAGCCTCAGAACGAGGCTTGGCTCTCAGAAGGAAGAAGCTACTTGCTGCACAGAGAGGGCGGACATAGACTACTATTGAGAGCAGGTACAGGCACTGCTGCAGGGTTGAGAGAGTGCTGTTAACCCTTTGTGGATAATATAGAATCAATTATATGTCCTGGTTGTCTAGTTATAGAGAACATTTATTTCATTTGCTGCCCATAGCAACTAGTCAACTGTGTATCAGGGACTTTACTCCTCAGCGTTTTTTTAAAAAGGTCTTGGGCTGTCTAATAAATTGTGACCTTTACACTGACAGATACTTGAACATCAATTCACAAATCTGATGTATATATAAATAAATATATAATATTATTGTATTATTGGTATATGGATTTTATTTTACTCTGTGTGTATGTATATATGTATGTATGTATGTATGTATGTATGTGTGTGTATATATATTATCATTATTATTTCTTTTATATTCTGACGACGGCCGCTGTAAAAAAAACAACCCAAAAAACAGAAAGGGCACCTCCCTGAAATGAGACGGGAACCTCCCTGAAATAAGGTTTTGCAGGTTGGGATGTCTGGACATTGGGGATGCAGAAAATCACTGTAGTAGTCTGCTCCCTACATACAGTGATAGCCACGATCTTCTGATTGTGGTTTTCTCTCTGCACACTAAGCTGGGAGTCGCTCGCTTGGTACTGCCGACTTTCACAAAACAGCTTGGATTTTTTTACAATGTATATAAGGCATTTTCTGATAGGACGAGGTGGAGAGGAAGGGCAGATGCATTCATATTCTCCAACTTGTATAATCAGAGAACTCCTTGAATACAAGGCATTCTCTGAATGGCGGCAGTGTAGAGTGAGCGATTCCCTGTGCTCAGTGTGCAGAAAGGAAGGCGCTGGAGCAGCACCTGAAAGATCGCAGCTATCACTGTATGTCGAGCAGATTGCTTCTGTGATTTTTGTTGGAAATACAACAGAATATACTGATGTACTTGTTTAATTTGTCTTTTGAGCTGTAGATGGCAGTGTCGTGCAATGTTAGTCTTTATGTGCATGCTTATCTATGATATACAGGAAGTTTTTTTCTCTCTCTCTGTTTCCTTCACAAAGCCATATTTTTACATGTAATGTTCTTCTAAGCAAGTAAAACTTTTTTCAGCATTCCTCAAGATCTTAGTGCTTCATCTAAACACATAACCAACAGGTTATGGGCCCAGGCACTAAACAGAACACTGCAATCAACAAGAGCCGCATTCAAGCTACTGAAAGATGGCAAGCAGTTCAGATATGAACTTTGCAATTGCAAAGCTCAACAATACCAACCACCAGCTATGGAAGTTCGAGCTTGAAATTCTGCTAAGCAAAGACGACTTGTGTCAACTACTGAGTACAGACAGACCCACTAATCGACCCATGGAGGAATGGGACAAGAAGAACAGGCAAGCAAAAGCAATTATAAGTCTGCTAGTGGAAGATGACCAGCTCATCCACACAAGAAATGAGAATACAGCTAAAGGTATGTGGACTGCATTACAAAAACAGCATGAACATTCAAACCTAAACAGTAAACTATATCTGCTATGCAAGTTATATAAGATGAGGCTAGGAAAGGGTCAGGAAATGTGTGAACATGTGAATGCCATGCTGGAAATTGTAGAACAACTACGTGCAATTGGAGAGGCAATGAAAGATAACCACTTGGTGGCATTACTGCTATGCAGCCTTCCAGAGTCATACAGTGCTCTTATTAACGCTCTAGAAACCAGACCTAAGTAGGAACTAACACTAGAATACGCCAAAGGAAAATGAATTTATTAATATGACAGAAGGAAAGAAAATATGCACAATGAAGAAAACGAGAAAGCCCTTATAGTGTATGAGAGCGCGAAGCAAAACAAAGAAAGCAGAGTGTGTAAAAATACTGGCCACCTGAAAAAGTTCTGTTCGATTTGAAAAGCCAAGCAGCGAAGGCGAGAGGCACCTACAAGCGAGAGCTAAGGCTGCCACATAGGAAACTGCAGGCACATCATGGAGCGCTAGCTTTGAAGTGCCTCAGAACTGTATACCACACGGATGGTGTATTGACTCAACAAGCCGCATGGCACAACAAGCCACGTGACTAGTGTTAGGACCTTTTTCATAGAAATTAATTTCAGTGCAAGGGACAAAGTCTTCCTAGCAAACCGGAAAACCATAACTGCAGAAGGTACCGGTCAAGGATTCTTGATTAAGGTTAGTCTCAATGTTCGAGCCAAACATGAGTTCGACTCGAACATTGATAGTTGGTGTGTTCGCCAAACACACAAACTATCATAACGCTCGGCCAGCTGTATGCTCGCCGAGCGCCCCATAAGGCAATGCACCTTCTGTAGCCATAAATGAGGCTGATCTTCTGACCTCACGTCCCCCCCCCATTTTTGGTGCTGGGGATCCTCCTTAAAATTCCTACCAGACCTTAAGGGCCTGGTATGACTTTAAGGGGGAACCCCAAACACTTTTTTATTGTTTTTTTTTTACATGGGGTACCTCCTAAAATTCCTACCAGACCTTAAGGGTCTGGTATAACTCTTGGGGGGAACCCCAAACTTTTTTTTAATGGGGTCCCTCCTAATATTCCTAACAGACCTAAAGGGTCTGGTATTGTTTGGTAGGGGGAACCGCATGCAAAAAAAAAATGTCATTTTCTTTTCTTTATATATGTCAGTTTTGCTGCAGCAGGTTCTATAAATTGTACAGATGCGGCACTTTACAGGCTGTTTAACTGCTTGAAGACCAGGTGTTTAGATCCCCTACCTGGCCAGGCCATTTTTCAGTGTTCAGCGCTGCAGTACTTTGACTGACATTTATTCCGTCACGCAACGCTGTACTGAAATGAATTTTATGCCTTTTTTTGGGGACAGATAGAGCTTTCTTTTGGTGGTATTTAATCACCACTGCGGGTTTTATTTTTTACTATATTCAGGAGAAATTACTGAAAATTTTGAGAAAAAAATTTTATTTGCTATAAAACAACTAATATTACCCACTTTTTTGGTAACATATAAAAGATGGGGTCACGTCGGGTAAATAGACACCAAACATGTCAAGCGTAAAAATTGCGCGCACTCGCAAAATCGCAAAAAACTAGCATACCCAAAATTGGCCATAGGCGACGCTTTAAAAGCTTTTACCGCTCATCAGTTTAGTGTTATCAGTGATTGATGGCCCTAGAACTATTGCTCTCATTCTGACGTTCGCGGCGATATGTAACATGTGCGGCGTAATGGGTGCAATCGTCGTTTTCGCAGGTATGCGCACCTGACGCATGTTTACATGCGTGTATGTAGGGGTGGGGACTTTAAAAAAAAAATTTGTTTTTTTAAATTCTTTTTTGTGTAACTTTAAAAAAATTGGGGGG
>NW_017306838.1:732575-761431 GCF_000935625.1 Nanorana parkeri
GACGTTCGCGGCGATATGTAACATGTGCGGCGTAATGGGTGCAATCGTCGTTTTCGCAGGTATGCGCACCTGACGCATGTTTACATGCGTGTATGTAGGGGTGGGGACTTTAAAAAAAAAATTTGTTTTTTTAAATTCTTTTTTGTGTAACTTTAAAAAAATTGGGGGGGAAACTTTCAATTTTTGTACTATTTTTTTTTTTTCACTTAACTTTATTGCTATCACAGAGGGGGCTGAGAAACCCCCTTATGTGATAGCAAAAGAGGTGACAGGTCCTCTTTATGGAGACATCAGGGGGTCTCCAAGACCCCTAATGTCACCTAGGACCCCCCTGAAGAAGCTGATGAAGCAGAGATCTGCTTCATCAGCTTCTCTCCAGCATCTGAAGCTGGAGAGTGACACAAGAATGCGGAAGTGATGTAATATACAACACTTCCGCATTCTGACAGCGGAGAGGGGACCGGAGGGAGCTCGTGTACCGAGCTCCCTCTGATCCCCTGTGACAGAGGCACTATGCTGGTCCCGGGCTCACACCGGAGCCCGGGACCAGCTTGACAGCGGGAGGGGGGAGGGGGAGAGCCGACGGATCGCTTGTATATTAACGGGCATCGCTGACTCTTTTCAAATAGCGGGGATTTCCCGCTCGCGCGTGCCGTATGTAACAGGACGTGTATACACGCCCAGTTACATCCAAGAAGCTCCCGGCAGGCCGTGTATACACAGCGGCTGGCCGGGAGGTAGTTAAGGGGACCCCCCCACCCAGGCACGATATTTAAATGAATTTTTCATTTTTATTATTACCCTTTAAGTGATGTTAAAATCAGTGCTCCTTTAAAAACTGTAATTTTTAAAAGTTTTTCTTCAATGATTCATGTCCCCCAGGCAGTACCCAAATCCCCATTCCCTTTTATGGACAATAACTTGCATATAAGGCTTCAAAATGGGGACATTTGATTTTCAAAGTTCTACCCCCATAGACTTGCATTCAGTTCGAGTTCACATTCAAACTTTTCTCATGTTTGAAAGTTCAAACTGAACACGGGGGTCAAGAATAGTGATGGACGCCCATCACTATTCTTGAACTGCATCACAATGTCGTTAGGGGACAAGCAGAGTATCCTTGTGAAAAAATGTACTGTATGTCCCAGGCCTAGATTGAAGCCTTCTATCAGTGAAAACTCTTGCTAATAATGGTCTCACAGTTTAATTCCGAGGTGATGAATGTACAATCCGAAACAATAAGCAAATCCTTGCAAAAGGAAAATTGCTGAACACCTGTACAGACTCATCACCGCAGAGGAACAAATCAAGACAGCCACTCATAATTGTGAAGTAAAGGAAAGTCATTCCCACTCCAGCTTAATTGATAGTCAATATTTAGTGACCTCTGTAGTGTTACAGCAAATTAGCGATGTTTCGGAACCACATAGTCTCTTCTTCAGGCAAACAAAGAGCTCCGAAACGTGCAAGAAATTTTGCACCAGTGCTCTTTGTTCCTTAGGTCCGCCACTGCTCCTGTTCACACCTAGGCGTTTTGTTGCTCAAAGTTAAGTGTGACAAAATGCTTAAGACAAGCGCGAATGGGACTCGCTCAGGACAAAATGCTCAAGAGACGGAATCCCATTCATTTCTATGGCCCCTGCTCACACCTGAATGTTTTCACAAGCAGAAAAACTCCTGTTTCTGGAAAAAGTGCATGAGCCACTTTTTGTATAATATTTCTTTATTGTTTCTATATATAACAATACAAACATATAAACATCCTGTTGAAAGACTCTCCCAGGGAGAAATCCAAGCAAAAACAGAAGAGAAAGATATTAATAACTTCTTCCTAAAACAGCCACCATAAATTTCCCTTCCCATTGGTATTAAAACCATCCCCCCCCCCCACCCCCCCCCAGGGGTCTCAACTAAATTAGAAAAAAAACCAGTGGAAAACAACAACCCAAAATCCCTCCCAAACCTAAACCAAACAAGAAAAAGAAAAACCCCAAACCCCTCACTCCTCTCTCTTCCTCCAATGGCCATGCAAAGCAGCCTCACATTCCTGGTAAGCACATGGTAGTGATGTACATGAGCTACTTTTAGGCAGATTACAGTGCTCTTTGGTCCCATAAACTTCAAAGAGGAACACCTGGAAATGTGCGCTTCAAATGATTTTGCGCATTTTATGTACTTTTTCCAGCAACAGGCGTTTTTCTGCTTGTGACAAAACACTCAGGTGTGAACAGGCGCCATAGATATGAATGGAATTCCTTATCCTGAGCGTTTTGTTGCGCTTAGCTTTGAGTGGCAAAACTCCTAGGCGTGAACCGGGACTAAAAGGTAGGATATCTTTTTATTATTATTATTTATAGGTATGCTGTGTGAATAGAAACACATAACAGTGGTTAACGCTTCTCAAATTTGACTGCAAAAGTGGAAATGCACTTTAAGCAAGTAATGTTCAGTGAATGTTACCAATGTTTTCTGCAATGTTTTCCTGTACATTCTGCCTTCTAGCACATGTGCCGTGTATGTGACATTCAAGGCATGGCTCTGGTGATAACGGTCACAGTTGTCATTGTACTTGCGACAGCTCTCAACCAATTTTTCAAGCTCTTGAATGGCGGGTGCCATAGCTGGTCATGTGCAACACCACGGCAACTGCAGATCTAAATAGATGGCTTCATCATCAGCATATAGGAGGGTTTAGTTCTACCTTAATGCAAAGATAAAGAAGTGACAGATCTGAGTCTATCATTTAAACAATCTCAGTTCACAAAACACTATTAAACTAAAAATCCCCTCAAATGCTGCTGTAAGGACTTACCCTAAGTGATGCCTGGAGATAAGATGATCTTAATCCGATCATCTCCTTCCTTCCAGTAGTTTTTAAAAGTCCCTCCAGCGCTGGTGCCGGTCTCTGATCCAGCGCAGACTGCTGCATCTTCCTGTCCCATGGAGTCTGTCCCACGTGCACGTTCACGGCTGCGTGCATTCACTTTCACTGTTGCTCTCCTCGCGGTGATCTCCACTGCACATACTCCTACATGGCCGCTCGAGAAGGTGGGTTCTATACCATCAGCGAATAATATCATCTATAATATCAGCGAAACGCGTCGGGACTTAACAAGTTAGACATTCTACTGGTTATTGAACCAACACCAGTATTACTTAATCGGATCATGTTAGCAAAAATATATTAATAAGATGTATGAATGTACTCAAGTATTTCAAGTATTGCATGAATCATGTATTGTAATTAATTTTTATCTATTTATATGTTTGTTTAAATACATTTTGAAATGTTTAAATATATCTATAATTGTTTATGCATGGTCCATTATACCCCTCCAGAAACCCTACTCTTTTCCTCCTATTTTTCTCAAGGTGGGTTCTATAGCTGGGAGCGAGCAGCAGAGACAGAGGTAAGTACCTACTTGGAAACTTAAAAAAAATGTTTTTGCATATATCTACGTCTTGCTAGCAGTAGATATATGTAGAAATAAGACTGTAATACTGCTTTAAATTGTATGTCTGGCAAAATATAAAAATAAAGAATTTAAAAAAATACAAATTTCTTAATTTATTATTCATCTAAAAATAGAGAATAAGATCCTGCTGGAAATCCAGTGAGCTGCTAACTTCAAGTGCTTTGCCTTTGCTGCACTAAAATTCCAAACAGTGTTAATAGCTGTTCATACAGTACATGACCACGTTGGAACTGCGCAATGTTTACACATACTATTTTTATAAGAGACTAGATACTTATGCGATCCTTATGGTGACATGTAATCATATTTGTATCAGTTAAATTCTATTTCATTATGAATGCTGACTTAACATATGGGGATATCCAGTCTACGTGGTAGAGAGTTTTTATATGCTGTGTAGTGTGTGAGAGGTTTTTATATAAAGTTTTGTCATTTTGGATATTAATAAAAGGGCTTGAAATAGTATTGCAGATGTATTGCTGTCTCTTGGGACCCACTAGATGTTGATTTGCTTTGCTAACAGCTGTTCCCAGTTCTCCCCTTGGACTACAGAGCACCTTTGTTATATGTATGGAGATGAGAAGGGGGTGTTCTGTGTCGGGAATTAGGCAGATGTTTTATACTATTTTGCTAATGACCATTCTCTGTAGATAAGAGATTTTCTCATCGTTCTTGCTGTTGATAAGCTTTGTACTTATGATTCGAAGAATATTTAAAGGACAACTATTGCATATTTTCAGTAACTATACATTTTAGCTATTTTTTTCGAACTCTTTATTCAAGTAGAACATGAGAACAAAAGAACATGTTATACATATGTTTTCAATATTGCATGTCACAATCAGATACATTTTCAGAATCATAGTTTATATAGCCAGTGGTTCAGAATTCACTAAGGCTACAGGCAAACCAAATACTGAATTTTTGAAAAGAGAGGGTGTGGGAGCGTGCTTTTTCTAAGTCTTTATTTAAGTAGAACATGAGAAAAAAGAACATGTTATACATATGTTTTCAATATTACATGTCACAATCAGATCACACTGGTCAGTTGGAAGCCAGAAAAAGTTCTGAACCATATACAAGAAAGATAATACAGGATAATAGATGACAACTGTCTGTTTTACAAAGAATATCAGCAAGAGCAAGATACAGCAAGATATCTCACTATGAAGATCACAAAGTAGTAAAAAAGAGATGGAGAATAGAAAAATTAGAGACAGTATGAACTCAGAGGCCAAGAGAAGAAGTGCAGGAGAGATGGAACACAGGGTGAGAAATGAGGTGAGAAAACTGAAATAGGAGGGGGGAAAAAATCATAAAGAAAAATAATAATATTAGAACATAGGTTGGGGGAGGTGGCAGTAAAAGGGAAGGCAAGGGAAAGGGCCTATACCAAGATGGAGAGACATAGGTATAGCAAAGAGGGAGCTGGACTCAACCAACCATCACCCCCAGCCGATTCAAAGCCTCCCTTCATTTACTACTACAACTCCATTGCTCTCCGGTCATTTTAGTTATTTTAACATTTACCTGAAAGTAATTTTTGATGTGACTCCCTTTTCACTTTGTTGTTCCATGTTTTAAATATTGCACTTCTTATGAAGATTTGGATTTTAAATAGCCTTTTTTTAGTGGTCATCCGTAAATCAGAAAATGTGAATGGCATTCCTACATTTGCCTGGATAATACATTTGACATCAATACTATAAATCTGGAGCAGCTGTGCATGGCAACCAATCAGCTTCTTTCTTTCATTTTAAAATCTTAACTGAATAGACTGGAGAGAGAATCTGATTGGTTTCTATGCGCAGCTGCTCCAGATTTTGATAAATTCCCCCCACACTGTCCAGTATATTGATAACATTTGAAGTTGTATTAATCGTTGAGAAGTTGAAACATTTTCATCAACTCTTAGATTTTAAAGTTGGCCACACACCTTACAATGTCTTTCAAACACTTTTTTTTATGTTGTTATTTTTTATTATTGTTCAATCCAAACTAAAGTTCGTATTGTACGGGGGCGTGGCCAGCAGCCGTATGTGAGCGGACGTGTGTTGGAGGAGCTCTCCTGCATTTCATCCTGAAAGTTACCTGCCGGGCTTTCCTGTACCCGTCTCTCCTGCACTAGTCGCCTGCCTAGGTGTTGCGGACACCCGCTCTCCGTTTTTGGGCTATTGGCTTCCATCCTAGGCCCGGGGGATGTCGAAGAAGAAGGAAGGCAAGGGCCTCCCTCCCGCGATCCAAGATGGCGGCGGCGCTCTCCACACTCTCCCCACCACTAGCAAGCAGACAGGGGACAGGGGCAGAGATACAGCGGCGCGGCTGGAGCGCTTTGTCCGCAACCCTGACACCCCTGCTAAGACGCAGAGGCTCTCTTACTCAGCAGACCGGGCCCCACGCAGGGAGCTGATACCGGACCCGCTGCATTCCTCAGCCTCTGATTCTGACGGGCCGGATGCCATCTTGACCACAGTGAGTACAGTTCCTAAGCCCAGTAAGGGCTCCAAACCGCCTAAAGCCAAGCCAGCTGAGCCCACTATTGCTGACGTCCTCTCGGCTGTACAGCTCTGTAACTCTACATTAACCTCTCTCACTGGGGAGGTGCATGGGATGAGAGCTGATATCACCTTTATACGCCATGATCTACAGAAAGTGAGAAACGCACCTCTGCCTTGGAAAGCAGGGTTAGTGTTCTGGAGGACTCTACTTCTCCCCTGATTGCTGATGTTAAAACGGCATTGCATGACATATCCGCAAATACCCTGAAAAATTATGACATTGAAAACCGGTTGCGCCGCAATAACATCCATGTTGTCGGTATACCAGAGCGAGCGGAAGGGGCCAATGCTACTGATTTGATTGAATCCTGGCTGTGCGAAGTCTTTGGGAAAGATTACCTGTCCCCGCTATTTGCTGTGGAAAGTGCCCACAGGGTTCCATCTCGTCCCCTGCCGCCGGGAAACCCGCCTAGACTCCTGCTAATCCGGCTGCTCAACTACCGTGATAAGGAGCGTATCCTGCGGAAGGCGCGTGAGCTTGGAGAGATCTCCCTGGCTGGCTCTAAGGTTATGCTGTTCCCAGATTTCTCCCAGGAGGTGCAACGGCGCAGAGCGAAATTCCATGAGGTTAAGAAGCGTCTCCAGCACTTACACCTGTCCTACTCCATGCTTTACCCAGCGAGGCTACGCGTGGTCGCTAATGGAGAAACACAGTTTTTTTTTATATTCCTGCACAAGCTTCGACGTGGCTGGATAACTTTGACCGCCTCCGGGCTTCCTCTAACATCTGAACACTCGGATTAGTCTCCTCCCTGAGCCCACTGCTTTGATCCGTGGTACGGATGCCTGACTGTACCTTCTGTCACGGGGCCTGGAACTCCCCGTCTCTCTATTGTTGGTGCCACCGCACTGGAAGGAGTCCCTATGTTTTTTTTGTTCTGGGATACCTCCAGTGGTACGGACTGTTGCCGCCTTACCCTGTAGGCTTCCCCGCGTGGACGTTGTTACTACGGTTTTTGGTTTACTGTTTCACTTTCACCTGATTTTTATTTTTCTGTTTTTGTTTTATGCCCAACCCTTCTTCGACATGCTCCACTGTGTCCAGCCGCACCTTCCAGCTGTCTTTATGCCTGGTCTCTGATATGCATATTTAGAACTAGTTGCTCCTTATTGTCATGCGATATATCTTGCCTATGTCTGAGCGTTTAGTAACGCTGGTCTCCTTGAATGTAAGAGGTCTGGGCGATGCTGCACAGCGTCGCTCTGTTTTTGACTGTGCCCTTCGCGCTAAGCCGTCTATCATCTGGCTGCAGGAGACGCAGTTGACTATGGACACCTCTGATGCTTTGAGCAGAGGTTTCTGCCAGGCAGTCTATCATTCCTGTTACTCTTCGTATTCTAGAGAGGTTTCCATTCTTGTCCATGGGAACCTGCCCTTCTCCTGTACAAAGATAAAGGTGGACACAGCGGGACGTTATGTGTTCCTTTATTGTAATATGCTAGAGCTAGCCTGTGTTATTGTATCTGTTTATATCCCACCGCCATTTTCCATTGCTGTGCTGAAAGACTTAGCTCACTTCTTAGCGGATAAGCTACCGATCCCTGTCCTAGTGATAGGAGACTTTAAAGGGATTTTGAATACTAGCCTGGACAGGTTTCCCTGCCGGTTGGCAACGAACACGCCACTAGCAACACCTCTCAGCAAGCTCTGTGTAGAGCTGGGGCTGGTGGATTTGTGGCGTCTCTCCCACCCCACGGATCTACAATACACTTGCCACTCTAGGTCGCATAGCTCCCTTTCGCGGATTGATTTTGCCATGGGCACCTCGGAAATGTTTTCCTATGTTAAATCGGTTGATATTCACCCGAGGTGTCTTTCGGATCATTACATGCTCACTGTTCAGTTGTGCCTAGGCAGCCGTAGGTCCATGCTCCGTTGGTGCTTGTACCTGTTTTGGCTGACGTTATTTTAAGATCACACGGCGTTGGAGAGTGACGTTGGATTTTTCTTGTCTGTGAATATTCCCTCTGCGCCTGTTGTTGTGGTTTGGGATACGCTGAAGGCTTACCTTAGGGGTACCTTCCTTAAGAATGTTAGTGCCAATAAGTCGAAGACTAGGCGGGACCTGTCTCTGGCTCGTCAACTGGTTGCTGATAGTGAAAGGACCTATGTGGCCGATCCTACGACATGTACGGAGACTGCATGGCTGAATGCACAAGATTCTCTAAATGCCCTGTTGGAGGCGCAGTCCCAGAATAAACAATTTTTTTACCAAGCGGGTCTTCTGGGGGGAGGGGGACGCGACGGGTAAACTCCTAGCTCAGGTAGCCAGAGCCCAAAAACCCTCTAGTCATATCGGCGCTATGTCTGACTCTATGGGGGTTACCCATTCGAGCCAGGGAGTGGTGTCCGAAATTTTCCGAACATTCTACGCATCCCTATATCAAACTAAGGCTAGATATTCTGACTCTGAGCTTTCATGCTACCTGCAAAACGTTCACCTCCCATCCCTGTCACCTGCTGACAGCATGGATCTGGAGGCCCCCCTCACTCTGGAGGAACTGGAGGTGGCGTTGGCTAGCTTCCCCAATGGTAAGGCTCCTAGTCCGGACGGGCTCCCTATTGAGGTTTATAAAACTTACCCTAATGCTCTCCTACCTACACTCCTAGAGGCGTAGAACGACGCCCTTTCCTCTGGTTCACTGCCAAATACGATGTATGAGGCTACTATAGTGGTGATCTCCGAAAAACATAAAAACCCGGTGCTACCGGAATCATATAGACCTATTTCCCTATTGAATGCTGATATTAAGATCTTGGCCAAAGTGCTTGCACTGAGGCTGTCCCGGAAAATTACGTCGGTGATACATCCAGACCAATCCGGCTTTATGCCCAATAATTCCACCGCCATAAACATCCGTAGAGTGTTTCTGAACATGCAAGTTCCCACTGACAATACGGGCAACAGGGCACTACTCGCTCTAGACATTGCTAAGGCGTTTGACAGTGTGGAGTGGCGCTATCTGTGGGCGGTGCTGGGCGCCTTTGGCCACAGGCTCCTTCTGCCATCACTTAAGCTATGACTGCAAGGCTGGGGGCGTGGCCGGCCACACGCTGTGTGTGTCTATGGATGCACACAGCTACGTGAGGCACAGCCGTGACCATGCACGAACGGGTGCCTCCACAGCAGTCGGCTACTGATGGAGACACCCGTACAGGGGGAGTGGCGCTAACGGTCTGGGTAGCACTAGAGAATGGAGACAATTTGTAAAAAAATTATTATAATAGAGAATAAAAAATAAAAAAAAACCTGAAGGTTTAATGACACTTTAAGTGCTAGTTTTGGTCTAAAATTAAAAAAGATAGACTCACCCGATCCTACCTGGCTCTTAGCCTGGTCCCCAAAGCCTCTTCTGCCCTATGGTGGTCTAAGCCCCGCTGACATCCTCAGGTTTAATACAAGTCCATTGACTTGCATAGGACATGAGGACACCGAGGTGCATGTCACAGCCAGAGTGGAGGGGAGAGAGGTGAGCCGTCACTACCACAGGATCAGGTGTGCATATCTTTTTTTTCTCCATTATTTTAGTCCGTAGACCAAAACAAGCATTCAACCCTTGCAGTGCCCTGCAAGGGTTAATTTGTAATTTTTTAGGACTAAACACACTTATATTACAAGGTGTAGGACGACGATTAGGCACACTCCATCTCATTGGTGATATAGGCATTTGACACATATCGCATCTAGTAAATTATTTAGAGTTTTTCAAAAGGAAATTTCATTCTGCACAATATTGTAGTGGTTACTAAAATATAACCTGTACGTATAAGAAACCACGTGTCGGTGATTGAGATATAGATATTTCATAGTGTATAATATAGTATAATTTAGAATCGGGTGTACAATTTGCGTGTTACCTTTTTTCACCACATAAAGCAAGAAAATGTGATCTACATGTGCCTGTAGCTTAAGGCCCCGTTCACACATAGGCGTAACAGGAATGTGCTTCGCTGTGACCTGCATTCCAACGCATTCATCTCCCACATCCCCATTTATTTCAATGAGTGCCGAATGCACGCCAAATGCAGGAAAGGTCACCTAGCAAATTCTGCAACATACATTCTGTTTTTTCATGTGCGTTCGAATACACAGGGGAAAAAAAGCACATTTGCTTGGCCATGTTTGGGGTGCCATTAACTAGTAAGGACTTTACATGTTTGGTGAACGTGCGTCGAAGCGCGTACTTTTCTGTGCATTTGAAATGTGTTGCGGATACGCCTATTTGTGAATGGGAACTTAGCATTGCTGTCAATGGAACAATAAAAAAAAACTGACAAGGAGTATTTTAGCAATTTGTGCTTATTACCGTAATTATTGAAAACTTTCATAATTTTCTGTTTTTGTTTTTTTTGGGAAAAAATTATCAGAAGGTGCAACAGGGCAGCATTTTACAGATCACTTGGCATTACTTGACACTTATGTCTAGAAGTTTACAGGCTGTGTGTGGTGGCAGTTTCAAAGGAAGATTAGATTTATTTTCTACAAATACCATACTGTAGATCGTACCCAAAATATTTTTTTAATGATATTACAAACCTGGAGAGCTGTTACATATGGTATATCTCCAATGTATAGCATGAAAGATCAACAGATCATTGCTATAGTCTGACCCACTTAACGTCCTGGAGCATAAGCCCAAAGTTTCCCAAATTATATTTCAGTTTCTCAAAAACACAAGTGCAGCTTTAAAGTATAATAAATGTATCTTTACTACAGGCAGATTTGGTTAGAACACAATATTTCAGGAAAAAAAAATTCACATAAAACAGATTTGTAATACTTTACATATTCAATTACATTTTGGCAATCAAAGAACAAATACTAAAGCCTACTGGAATGCACATTGTTCCAGTTAATATGAGATACTGAACTGGTCAATTGGAAGACAGCAAAACACATGATATATTATCTTTATTTGTCCCGGGAATTCCCAGTCCACTTTCAGATTCTTGTTTTCAAACATTATAACTAGACAAAAAGTTGCATTGACACACACACTAAAAACATCACAAATTCACATATTCCTAAAAACTGTAAATGGGCACTAAACTGGAGTACTAAAGGGAAAACATGGAATGAAAGGATTCAGAAGGATAGCAAAATTTCTCTATTACTTAACTACTCATGTCCATCAGTTCTAATGGAAAGCGACACACATTTTCTCAACTTTTAATAACGGACCTGTTATCTAAATAGTGCCTTTTCCTTATTACCACAGTAATCACCAAAAAATAGTCACAAAAAAGTGATGGGTGATGGCCAAGGAGTGATCCAATAATGAAATGGGTCGGAAAAAGAATGAAGGACCCTTTTGCTATACTAACGAACCAGGTAAGTTATCAGTCCCGTCTAGTTATGTGTATGGTGTGCTACTCAGGTTAATCTTTGGGATAGTTTATACAAGATGGATTGGGCTGCACTGGTCAAAGCACACTTAAAAGTACCTTACGACTATAGCTGACATTAGATAATGTTGCAATGTCAACCTGGTAAAACTCAGAAAATGTGTGAACAGAAGACCACATGGAAGCCTTGCAAATGTGGGAAAAAGTTGCTTGATGCTGAAAAACTCAGGAAGCGCCTACAGCTCTAGTAGAGTGTGCCTTGCCATTAGAGGGTTGAACCTGATCCTTGAGACTGTAAGCTTGCATAATGGTCTGTTGAGCCATCTAAAAAACGCTTAAATGATAAGTGAATGGACCCTTATGGGGTCTAATTAGGATTAAAGAAATTAATGGTATTATATTAACACATTAGACAGAGGTAAGCATTCTTTAGCCCTGTTGCTGTTGAAGGACCATTGATTGTGATATAATGTTTGTTTAGGATACATATATTATGTTTATATAAGGATATTGCGGTCTGTGAGTGGAATTGTATAAGTACTGAAAACCAATAAAAACTTTGAAAACAAAGAAAGGAATGAGGACGTCTGTCTTCCTAGGACACTATCAAAAAGGCATGCTGGTAGAGGGTTATCCCACAAGGCTGCCCCAACACATGCTTGTCTCTCTTGACTGACTGACACATACAGAAGAATTACTGTGGTAATTAGGACAGATTTATACAAATAAATCTCAATGACTGAATGCTTTGTACATACCATACATATCAAACTCAAATAAAATAGTGGTCTGAATAGTGGAATAAATATTTAAGAGGCCACATTAAAGCCCAACTGAACTCTAAGTTTAAAAACAGCTAAATACATTCTGGGTGCATCAAAACAATAGGTATACAAAGTCTTACAGTTTGTTTTCTTGAGAATGCAAGCACACGTTGAGTAGAAATGCCTGTCCCCTGCCAGCATGCTGTCTGTGTGGAAGCAGTGGTCCCTCTGCAGCAGTTCAACATACCCCTTCTGAGTCAGAACTAAAGCTCCAAAACAAACTAAGGCTCCACACATCAGGGAGCATAACGTTTGCATAATGTTTAATACAGCACATTGGTAATTAACATTATTGTAACAACTGCAACTTACAACATTTTATCCCAGAGAAAGAGGCTATAAAACAAATCCTCAAATATTAAGCCTTAAGAGAATTTCCAACTTTTGAGTTGGAATAACACCAATTTTGTATTTATTACATTTTTCTCATTCACATAGCATAACAAATGTGGGTGGTAGAGTAATGTTTACATTGATTAACCCTACCTGTACTGTGCTGACAGATCTTATCAGTTGTATACTAGATTTGATTTTTTAGACCTGTCCTAACTACGAGTTAAAGATCTAGACGCGTGGCTTCTTTCATTGTATATTAATGAGGGAGATTTGAGTCTGTCCTATTAGGACAGATGAGTTTACTGTTCCTGAAATTCAGACAGAAACTTGCAAAAACCTGCTAATTAGAGATATCTAAAAGGTAAGAATGTTTTTAACTTATTTCTAGATATGCTGTGTGAATAGGAACACAAACATATAGTGAGGCTTCTTTCAATTTTGCCTGCAAAAGTGGAAATACACTTTGATTCATGTAGGTATGGAGTGTGCGATTTATCAGCTGGAGAACAGCTGGGGCTTCATTCAACTCAAAGTGTATTTTATACGTTTTGTATTGAGTGGAGAAGTATCAAAACCCCGGTCAAGATTAACTGCTTTGAAGAAATTCCCCTCCCTTATTGTCAGTGTAGTAATAGTTTTACCAAACAGGAAAATAGAGCAATGGCCAATGTGTAACCCACCACACGCCTGACCAGTATACCCCTTGAGGATGGGTGCTAAAATGACTGCAGATGGCTTTGCTGTGATTAATGAATATAGAAGATGTCGCCAGCACACCGAAAAGATGTCTACCAACAAAACATCTTTATTCAGGCATAGACATACTGTCACAAGGATGGCAATGTTTCAGGGCCATGCAGGGTCCCTTCATCAGGCTGAATATGACAGCCCCGAAATGTTGCCAACCTTCTGACAATATGTCTATGCATCAATTAAGACGTTTTGTTTGGACACATTTTTTCGGTGTGCTGGTGACATCTTATATCTTCATTAACCTCGGAAAAGCAACATCGATAGTGATAAAGAATGGGAAGGCTAGAGCCCCAGTCAGTAGTTTTGATTTCTGTGTCGCTTTTGCACATTTTCTCTTACTTCCCATTACCAGGACAGTCAGTGACTGTTCATTTAACAGAGCCACGGACAGCAGTAAAAGCATGACAGGCGTTCCAACTATTCCCCACTCTATGCAAAACTGAACAAAACAATCCAGGAAAAAAGTGTTTTGGCTGGACAAACATTTTAAATCCTTAAACGGTTTGTGCACAGCAAAGTTTTTCCCCCCAAACAAATCTAAAAAAAGACTAACATATTTATCGATTATTGAAAACATCCGCAATATGCCATTTACTCAGCAACAATGTACTAGACTGGCTCACAGATGCTCATGAAGTTGACACTTGATAATTGATTATTAAAGCTGCGTGCACAATTTATGCTCTAAAGTATTTGTCATTGTGTTACGGAAAGCAGTCATGAATCTTTATGCCACCAGCCCCTACTTGGGTACAAAACTACCACCTCAGCATGATATGCAATAGCATCCTTGCATGCAATATAATACTAATTGGATAACAGATCAATAGCACTTTATATGCCAAGATTTGGACAATAATGCCCAAAATGTCGCCAGCACACCGAAAAGATGTCTACCAACAAAACATCTTTATTCAGGCATAGACATACTGTCACAAGGATGGCAATGTTTCAGGGCCATGCAGGGTCCCTTCATCAGGCTGAATATGACAGCCCCGAAATGTTGCCAACCTTCTGACAATATGTCTATGCGTCAATTAAGACGTTTTGTTTGGACACATTTTTTCGGTGTGCTCGTGACATCTTATATCTTCATTAACCTCGGAAAAGCAACATCGATAGTGATAAATATATACACATACATACATACAGTATATCAGGCCAACTGTGGAGAACAGTGATTAATGGATGTTGAATTGCATTTTATGAACAAAGGTGTTTTAAAGGATAAAATATTTTAAACGGTGACAAAAAGTACAGAACGATCATAAATTTTAGGCAGCAGATCTTTTATGCAGATATATATGTGCTTTCTAACTTACTGCTAAACTGAAATCATAAAGCAAAAGGTCAAGGCTGTAGATCTACTCTATCAGTTTATACCATTTCCTGGCTACCTAATGAGACCAGGTCACAACAGTGCGGAAGCACAGGCACCGCAAGTTCCAGAGTCAGCATTCAAATCAATCTCTATGCATTTGTGAGGGTCTTTGGATATGAAGGCAATGCTGCACATAGAACATCCATTTATGCCCAAATTGAGATTAATCCCCAACCCCATCATAAGTCAAATGCCAAGACTTCAGTGAACCATGGAGACTCTGGAACTTTCTACCTGAATGGCAGGGATAGGGTGGAACTTAATCCTGACTTTGGAGTCAGTCTGAAGATTAACACAAGTTTTTAGAGGCACCTTGTGGAGCCGGTATTTTAGCATTGTTCAAAACAAATAAACGTTTTAAGCTAGGTTAAAATTACTTTAATTCAGCAGACATAATTTGCATGTCAGGAAGTCACTGCTATACTGCTAGAGAGAAAGATTTTTTTGCATCTATTTAAAAACAGATTTGAAGGTTATTTCCACTTTCGCAGCCAAACTGGGATAACACTTATTTTATATTTGTTACATGTTCCCATGTACATAGCATAAGCTAAACAAAATAAATAAAAAATGCTGCTTGCAGTTTAAATTGCTTTTACTTGGGTTAGGGTTTTAAGGGTTAAAGTTTCTTCTTGCTTCTATTTCTTTAAAATGTTAGGAGGGGCTGTGAGGGGTCTGAGGTGGCTTGTCCAATGTATGTTAATTAAGCTTATCAGATGCACACAATCCTCAAATTTCAGTCCCAAGCCTTTCTATTGGGACAGATCACCATGAAGGTGCTAAGAAAAACCTGGAATCAGCCATCTTGCCTGATTTAACAAAACATCTAAAAAGGTAAGAATTGTTTTTAAGTAGTTTTTCAGTATACTGTGTGAATAGGATCACGTAACGAACATATAGAGGGGTTTTCTCAAATTTGACTGCAAAAGTGGAAATACACTTTAAGCATTTAACTTCCAATTACAACATTCTGTTCAACAGTGAGGTTTATTTTACTGAAAGAGTAAAGCCTGTTCACTTAGCAAAGTAACTACCCAGTAATGTGCTAGTAAAAATGTACACTATTGAGTATTCAAAGTGAACACATATTTGCCACATATTTGCCACATCTAGAAGCATTTACTCTGAAAAGTGAACACATACAAGGTGAACATTCACTTTGCTAAGCAAACAGCCTATATATTTTCTATAAATATCTTGTTAATTCTGAATACGGCTTACAGCAAACTTGTCTTAAGTAAATAAAATTAGTATTTCAATGTTGGTGGACAACTGCTGTAACTGATATTGGCTATTGGTAGAGCAAGTATATGATTAGGTGATCAAAAACCTTCCAGGAAAGAAAAATTAAAATACAACCACTCCCCTTAAATTTTATTAGAGACAGATTAGATTTTTAATATTAAAATCCACTATACCAAGTAATCTTTCTGCTAAGCTCACTCAAGGCACCTTTCTATAATGCTCCTTTGCTCCATTTTTTATGTCAAAATAACTGTGATCCTCTCGGTACAAGATACTGACTCATTGAAACACGCACAGTTCTGCATAAGGTCTCAGAGCATCAAGAGGCACAATAATTGCTGTTTTAACAATTTTAGGAGCTTTTTTCAAATTGTATTGTATTTGTATCAATGTAGCATTTCATTCTCAGAGTAATCGGCTGTTTAATTGAAAGCATTAATCAAAAAACTATATTCTCTAAAGTCATTATCATCTGCACTAATCAGCTGATCTTTGCGTGCTTTATCAAGTTTTTGTCTTAGAACTTTACTTCTTTCTTCCCACTCTTGAAGTTCAGCATTTCCATGGGCAAATCTGCATTTTTCTCCATCTGGACAGGCGCCAGATAAGAACCTAATTTAATGGAGAAGATGAAAAACATTTTGAAGGATCTGATTCTTTAAAGAATACACAGCAAGCATAATGGCAGTATTTAAATCAACACTTACATAATACAGAGAAATATGCTGCAATAATAAATAATAATGGAATGTTTGGAATCAAAAGGATTAAAGAAAATGCTGACAGGTAGGCTTTTTATGACAGAAAAGACTTGGGGGCAGATTTATAACTCGTTTGTCCAGAGTAAAGCTGCACAAACGTCATTCGCAGCACATTACTGCAACTTGATGGTGTCGAGGAGCATAGCAAATTAAAACTCTACCCCTTGGTATGTCTCTTCTGTCATCAATTATTCTCCCAGCCAGTAAGCGATTTTTTTTTTGTAAACAACGTTTTAGCTCATTCTTGGCTGGTGACCATAACACCTACCTTTTACAGACGCTGAAAACTCCATTAGGGAAGCGGTGCTGCCAGATGTGCTGGTCATCCTCAGAGTGGAATACCCTATCTTTATGTTTTTCTGATGAGATGTGCATTTTCCACTGACGCTCACTATTGCAGTTCTTTCCGCAAAGCCAGCAATGAAAATCAACCTGCCAGTTATAATGAATAATAGAGAAATTATATTTTAGCAATACCACAGAGAGAGAGAGAGAGAAAGAGAGAGAGTGTCTGTGTGTGTGTAAATAGGCATCTGATTTTATATTGTGCCAATTTACTGTATTTCCCTCCATAATCTGCCATTGTGAGCAGACACTAAAACCATAATTTCATAATTTGTAGATCCTTAATAAAGTTAAACAGCATTGGCGCCAAGACAGAGGCCTTGGCACATCAATCACAGCCTCATGTCTTGTCTACTTTGAGTGTAGTGACATCACGGCACTTCCTCTGTTACGGCTCTGTCTATCATCTCCCTGCAGCAATAGATCACTGCTATAGAGATCTATTGCTGGCTATCAAAAGTGATCTACTGCTACACACGGCTCTCCACTGGCTAGATCAAAGACCTTTCATGAAGAAAAAAAATATATAAATATACAGTATAAACATTTTTATACCTATATGTACATCCTTCTAGTAAATAAAAATATTCCCTTCCCAGATTATTCCCTAGGTCGCAACACTAACGGTGGATGATCTGCATGACATTTGTGTGCACTGTGCAAGCATCAAAAGTAAATGAACACAAAGTAGTTAGGATTTTAAAAAATCGCAAACCTGTGAAAAAAATTGTGCTAATTCGTGCCTTCGTCAACCTGACAATCCTTTGTTAATGGTATGCCAACAATCTATACAGACTGTATTTTTTCCCCATGCTTGTGTTGCAATGTATCCCCGAAAGGGAAATAAAGCTCTAATGGAGTAAAACGTATATGTACACTTCGAGCACTTTGATTAATACATCTTCCCAAATTTTTACTACCAAACTGCTGGCTTCATTATTATTTTAAGTATTCTTTGGATTCTCACTGAAAGTATTGGGGATATATTTTTATATCATTATTTTAATGCTTTGATTGCTCTTTGTTTCTGGTTTCTCTAACATATCTGTCCTGATGCCTTCTATGTCTGTCTAACGATACCTACCGTGGTTTCTGCATAGTCAGTGGGCAGGTGAATTTGTTTATTGGCTTGACTGGACATTTCATTTCCTCTGTCAGTCTTTTTACTGTTCAGTCTCTCATACAGTTTTTCCATGTCTTGAACTAACCAAGAAAAGACATTACAATTTGTTAATAGGAGGCTATGGTTGTTCTATAAGCAGTATATATGAAATTCAACAATAGGTAATACTGGATTGTTAGCATACAGCCTAAAACACACCACATGGCCACGTTTTAACCCTTTCGCTGCCAAGCCCTCCGGAACATTTTTCAAATCAGCTGGCCAAGCCATTTTTGAATTTTCTGCAATTTTTTCCTATTGGTTTGATTTTCAACTGCTGCGTTGCTAGCGTTTGTAAAAGACCCCCCAAACCATATATTTTCTGAAAGCGCAGGCCCGGTAGAATAAAAAGATGGTGATACTAAATTTGTAGGCCCTGCGATAATTGCGCAAATGTTTCTCAAATTAATATTAAACCGATAAAAATACACAATTCAATTGTTAAAACAAACCAAAAATCAGTATCCGTGCACAAAAAAAATAATTTTCGGACTAAATCTAAAAGATAAAACTGTATTGAGTTAATAAATAACAAATATTAGCAAATTTGTAATTGCGCCTTTTTGCGAAAAGGTAAAAAAATGAAGGTATGCAAAACTGTAAATAATCGACTTATGTAAAAAATTGTTTTGGTGTTTGTGTTGTGATAAAATGATACAGGTGTATATTTAATTGCAACACAAGGTATCACAACGCATGGCAATGAGTCACAAAGCTTTGCCATGCACAAAACCCCGGTCAAGATTAACTGCTTTGAAGAAATTCCCCTCCCTTATTGTCAGTGTAGTAATAGTTTTACCAAACAGGAAAATAGAGCAATGGCCAATGTGTAACCCACCACACGCCTGACCAGTATACCCCTTGAGGATGGGTGCTAAAATGACTGCAGATGGCTTTGCTGTGATTAATGAATATAGAAGATGTCGCCAGCACACCGAAAAGATGTCTACCAACAAAACATCTTTATTCAGGCATAGACATACTGTCACAAGGATGGCAATGTTTCAGGGCCATGCAGGGTCCCTTCATCAGGCTGAATATGACAGCCCCGAAATGTTGCCAACCTTCTGACAATATGTCTATGCGTCAATTAAGACGTTTTGTTTGGACACATTTTTTCGGTGTGCTGGTGACATCTTATATCTTCATTAACCTCGGAAAAGCAACATCGATAGTGATAAAGAATGGGAAGGCTAGAGCCCCAGTCAGTAGTTTTGATTTCTGTGTCGCTTTTGCACATTTTCTCTTACTTCCCATTACCAGGACAGTCAGTGACTGTTCATTTAACAGAGCCACGGACAGCAGTAAAAGCATGACAGGCGTTCCAACTATTCCCCACTCTATGCAAAACTGAACAAAACAATCCAGGAAAAAAGTGTTTTGGCTGGACAAACATTTTAAATCCTTAAACGGTTTGTGCACAGCAAAGTTTTTCCCCCCAAACAAATCTAAAAAAAGACTAACATATTTATCGATTATTGAAAACATCCGCAATATGCCATTTACTCAGCAACAATGTACTAGACTGGCTCACAGATGCTCATGAAGTTGACACTTGATAATTGATTATTAAAGCTGCGTGCACAATTTATGCTCTAAAGTATTTGTCATTGTGTTACGGAAAGCAGTCATGAATCTTTATGCCACCAGCCCCTACTTGGGTACAAAACTACCACCTCAGCATGATATGCAATAGCATCCTTGCATGCAATATAATACTAATTGGATAACAGATCAATAGCACTTTATATGCCAAGATTTGGACAATAATGCCCAAAATGTCGCCAGCACACCGAAAAGATGTCTACCAACAAAACATCTTTATTCAGGCATAGACATACTGTCACAAGGATGGCAATGTTTCAGGGCCATGCAGGGTCCCTTCATCAGGCTGAATATGACAGCCCCGAAATGTTGCCAACCTTCTGACAATATGTCTATGCGTCAATTAAGACGTTTTGTTTGGACACATTTTTTCGGTGTGCTGGTGACATCTTATATCTTCATTAACCTCGGAAAAGCAACATCGATAGTGATAAATATATACACATACATACATACAGTATATCAGGCCAACTGTGGAGAACAGTGATTAATGGATGTTGAATTGCATTTTATGAACAAAGGTGTTTTAAAGGATAAAATATTTTAAACGGTGACAAAAAGTACAGAACGATCATAAATTTTAGGCAGCAGATCTTTTATGCAGATATATATGTGCTTTCTAACTTACTGCTAAACTGAAATCATAAAGCAAAAGGTCAAGGCTGTAGATCTACTCTATCAGTTTATACCATTTCCTGGCTACCTAATGAGACCAGGTCACAACAGTGCGGAAGCACAGGCACCGCAAGTTCCAGAGTCAGCATTCAAATCAATCTCTATGCATTTGTGAGGGTCTTTGGATATGAAGGCAATGCTGCACATAGAACATCCATTTATGCCCAAATTGAGATTAATCCCCAACCCCATCATAAGTCAAATGCCAAGACTTCAGTGAACCATGGAGACTCTGGAACTTTCTACCTGAATGGCAGGGATAGGGTGGAACTTAATCCTGACTTTGGAGTCAGTCTGAAGATTAACACAAGTTTTTAGAGGCACCTTGTGGAGCCGGTATTTTAGCATTGTTCAAAACAAATAAACGTTTTAAGCTAGGTTAAAATTACTTTAATTCAGCAGACATAATTTGCATGTCAGGAAGTCACTGCTATACTGCTAGAGAGAAAGATTTTTTTGCATCTATTTAAAAACAGATTTGAAGGTTATTTCCACTTTCGCAGCCAAACTGGGATAACACTTATTTTATATTTGTTACATGTTCCCATGTACATAGCATAAGCTAAACAAAATAAATAAAAAATGCTGCTTGCAGTTTAAATTGCTTTTACTTGGGTTAGGGTTTTAAGGGTTAAAGTTTCTTCTTGCTTCTATTTCTTTAAAATGTTAGGAGGGGCTGTGAGGGGTCTGAGGTGGCTTGTCCAATGTATGTTAATTAAGCTTATCAGATGCACACAATCCTCAAATTTCAGTCCCAAGCCTTTCTATTGGGACAGATCACCATGAAGGTGCTAAGAAAAACCTGGAATCAGCCATCTTGCCTGATTTAACAAAACATCTAAAAAGGTAAGAATTGTTTTTAAGTAGTTTTTCAGTATACTGTGTGAATAGGATCACGTAACGAACATATAGAGGGGTTTTCTCAAATTTGACTGCAAAAGTGGAAATACACTTTAAGCATTTAACTTCCAATTACAACATTCTGTTCAACAGTGAGGTTTATTTTACTGAAAGAGTAAAGCCTGTTCACTTAGCAAAGTAACTACCCAGTAATGTGCTAGTAAAAATGTACACTATTGAGTATTCAAAGTGAACACATATTTGCCACATATTTGCCACATCTAGAAGCATTTACTCTGAAAAGTGAACACATACAAGGTGAACATTCACTTTGCTAAGCAAACAGCCTATATATTTTCTATAAATATCTTGTTAATTCTGAATACGGCTTACAGCAAACTTGTCTTAAGTAAATAAAATTAGTATTTCAATGTTGGTGGACAACTGCTGTAACTGATATTGGCTATTGGTAGAGCAAGTATATGATTAGGTGATCAAAAACCTTCCAGGAAAGAAAAATTAAAATACAACCACTCCCCTTAAATTTTATTAGAGACAGATTAGATTTTTAATATTAAAATCCACTATACCAAGTAATCTTTCTGCTAAGCTCACTCAAGGCACCTTTCTATAATGCTCCTTTGCTCCATTTTTTATGTCAAAATAACTGTGATCCTCTCGGTACAAGATACTGACTCATTGAAACACGCACAGTTCTGCATAAGGTCTCAGAGCATCAAGAGGCACAATAATTGCTGTTTTAACAATTTTAGGAGCTTTTTTCAAATTGTATTGTATTTGTATCAATGTAGCATTTCATTCTCAGAGTAATCGGCTGTTTAATTGAAAGCATTAATCAAAAAACTATATTCTCTAAAGTCATTATCATCTGCACTAATCAGCTGATCTTTGCGTGCTTTATCAAGTTTTTGTCTTAGAACTTTACTTCTTTCTTCCCACTCTTGAAGTTCAGCATTTCCATGGGCAAATCTGCATTTTTCTCCATCTGGACAGGCGCCAGATAAGAACCTAATTTAATGGAGAAGATGAAAAACATTTTGAAGGATCTGATTCTTTAAAGAATACACAGCAAGCATAATGGCAGTATTTAAATCAACACTTACATAATACAGAGAAATATGCTGCAATAATAAATAATAATGGAATGTTTGGAATCAAAAGGATTAAAGAAAATGCTGACAGGTAGGCTTTTTATGACAGAAAAGACTTGGGGGCAGATTTATAACTCGTTTGTCCAGAGTAAAGCTGCACAAACGTCATTCGCAGCACATTACTGCAACTTGATGGTGTCGAGGAGCATAGCAAATTAAAACTCTACCCCTTGGTATGTCTCTTCTGTCATCAATTATTCTCCCAGCCAGTAAGCGATTTTTTTTTTGTAAACAACGTTTTAGCTCATTCTTGGCTGGTGACCATAACACCTACCTTTTACAGACGCTGAAAACTCCATTAGGGAAGCGGTGCTGCCAGATGTGCTGGTCATCCTCAGAGTGGAATACCCTATCTTTATGTTTTTCTGATGAGATGTGCATTTTCCACTGACGCTCACTATTGCAGTTCTTTCCGCAAAGCCAGCAATGAAAATCAACCTGCCAGTTATAATGAATAATAGAGAAATTATATTTTAGCAATACCACAGAGAGAGAGAGAGAGAAAGAGAGAGAGTGTCTGTGTGTGTGTAAATAGGCATCTGATTTTATATTGTGCCAATTTACTGTATTTCCCTCCATAATCTGCCATTGTGAGCAGACACTAAAACCATAATTTCATAATTTGTAGATCCTTAATAAAGTTAAACAGCATTGGCGCCAAGACAGAGGCCTTGGCACATCAATCACAGCCTCATGTCTTGTCTACTTTGAGTGTAGTGACATCACGGCACTTCCTCTGTTACGGCTCTGTCTATCATCTCCCTGCAGCAATAGATCACTGCTATAGAGATCTATTGCTGGCTATCAAAAGTGATCTACTGCTACACACGGCTCTCCACTGGCTAGATCAAAGACCTTTCATGAAGAAAAAAAATATATAAATATACAGTATAAACATTTTTATACCTATATGTACATCCTTCTAGTAAATAAAAATATTCCCTTCCCAGATTATTCCCTAGGTCGCAACACTAACGGTGGATGATCTGCATGACATTTGTGTGCACTGTGCAAGCATCAAAAGTAAATGAACACAAAGTAGTTAGGATTTTAAAAAATCGCAAACCTGTGAAAAAAATTGTGCTAATTCGTGCCTTCGTCAACCTGACAATCCTTTGTTAATGGTATGCCAACAATCTATACAGACTGTATTTTTTCCCCATGCTTGTGTTGCAATGTATCCCCGAAAGGGAAATAAAGCTCTAATGGAGTAAAACGTATATGTACACTTCGAGCACTTTGATTAATACATCTTCCCAAATTTTTACTACCAAACTGCTGGCTTCATTATTATTTTAAGTATTCTTTGGATTCTCACTGAAAGTATTGGGGATATATTTTTATATCATTATTTTAATGCTTTGATTGCTCTTTGTTTCTGGTTTCTCTAACATATCTGTCCTGATGCCTTCTATGTCTGTCTAACGATACCTACCGTGGTTTCTGCATAGTCAGTGGGCAGGTGAATTTGTTTATTGGCTTGACTGGACATTTCATTTCCTCTGTCAGTCTTTTTACTGTTCAGTCTCTCATACAGTTTTTCCATGTCTTGAACTAACCAAGAAAAGACATTACAATTTGTTAATAGGAGGCTATGGTTGTTCTATAAGCAGTATATATGAAATTCAACAATAGGTAATACTGGATTGTTAGCATACAGCCTAAAACACACCACATGGCCACGTTTTAACCCTTTCGCTGCCAAGCCCTCCGGAACATTTTTCAAATCAGCTGGCCAAGCCATTAGTATAAGGAAACAATCTCAATCTCTGTTGTGTTTTTAGTGTGTTTAACTTGTATTGCATTTTTTTCCCACAATCTATTTTTATTTTTTAAAAAAAGAAATTGTGGTAAAGAACAAACAGAGGGGTAAAAGGGACGAAGGGGTAATGGGTACATCGTAAAGAATTTTTGCATGATAACCATTTATGCAAATAAGAAAAAGAGAAACAATTTCCAGTCTAAGAGAGGAATGTATAATAAACGATGAAAAAAAGAACAGATTTCAGGTTTATTGGGAATGTACAATGCAATATTGTTGCAGTTACACAGTTAATAAAAAATAAATAAGGGGAGAGATTTATTTGAGCTGGGGGAAGGATGAGGGATCGAAGGCGGTGGCAGGCCGGTATCCCCAAAAACCTATCGTAAGCAAGAGGTTTGGAGGCGCATGCCTAAGATCTAAACTCTTCTGATCCCATAAAAAAAAAATCCATGGAGTCCAAGAATCATGTCATGTTCTTGAGCTATCAATTTCTACACTCTCATAATATGACACAGTTCTGTTATCCACTCATGCAAAGATGGAGTCATCTGGAGACAGATAGTTTTCTTTTGGTGGTATTTAATCACCACTGGGGTTTTTATTTTTACTCTACAGGTGAAACTCGAATAATTAGAATATCGTGCAAAAGTAATTGCAGTAAGAGCTGCAAAAGGGGCCCAAACCAAGTACTGAGTACATATGCATGCTTGTACTTTTCAGAGGTCCGATATTGTTCTATGTACAATCCTTGTTTTATTGATTGCATGTAATAATCTACTTTTTTGAGGTTGTGGATTTGGGGTTTTCATGAGCTGTAAGCCATAATCATCACAATTATGACAAATCACAGCTTGAATTATCTTGCTTTGCATGTAATGAGTCTATCTCATATATTAGTTTCACCTTTTAAGTTGCATTAGTGAAATAAATGAACTTTTGCACGATATTCTAATTATTTGAGTTTCACCTGTATATAGAAAAAAGTACCTAACATTTTGAAAAAAATTCCTACGTTATGTTATGAAACATTGCAAATAAATGATCTTCGTTCCTACATTTAGGACAAAATGTCTTCTTACACATTTCTTTGATCATGTCGGGTAAATAGATACCATACAAATTGCATGCACCAGCGAAATAGCAAAGAAACTACCATACCCAAAATTGCCCATAGGCAACGATTCAAAAGCTTTTACCGCTCATTGATTTAGTGATAACAATGATTGCTGGCTCTAGAATTATTGCTAATACTCGGACGTTCGCAGTGATATATAATATGTATGGCGCAATCGTTGTTTTTGCATATAGGCACACCTGAGACTTGTTTGCGTTTTGTAAGCGCGTGTATGCCGTGGCGGGGGACTTTATTAATTTTATCTTGTGTTTTTTAATTTCTTTTATATGACTTTCATTTTTTTTTAAACTTAACTTTATTGCCATCAATTTGAAGAAAATGTATCTTGTATAAGGAGGTGCTTTTTAGCGGCAAATATTTATTGAGGCCTTAAGATTTTTGTAATTTTACCTTACAGTTACTAACTTCTCCATATATTATATATTCTTTATTAAGGAGCTGAGACTGATTACAGGGTTAGAAAAATATAGAAGCAGGCCATCGGTATACAGTATAGGCTCAATTTATGTGTGTGATAATATGTTATACGCCAAGTGTTTCATTACCAGTAGATATAAATAGATGGCAAAATAAACTACCCTGGTTTGATCAATTTTGAATTGAGAAAGGGCCTAAAAGATGTCCATTAACTGATCCTGGAAGCAGGAGTCATGTATGGGGCCATGATTTTATCAATGAATGTTCAGGGCAAGCCAATTTGTGCCAGCCACTCGTAAGAGTTTCCAGTTTCCTCTATCCAAAGCTTTTTCCACATCAACGGACAATAGGCAAAGGGGGCTGTGAGTGACATTCAGCATAGTGTATTTATAAGGTAATTTACTATGGTCTTTGGCCTCTCTAAATGGAACAAAGCCAACTATCAGCTGAGGCCTGATCATCTACTTGGTAGGACCTGTGAACAGAGAAAAAGATGGCAGTCTTCAAATCTGGGAAACAGATGTCCGACACTGAAAAGCCCATAGAGCAATTACTGACTTAGTAGTGTGTGCCCTAACACAAAAAGGAAAACAAAAATGAAGAAAGTCACCAGGGGTCCCCTTCATCAGACTCAGAGCCTGATGAAGGGGACCCCTTGAGGCCCCAAAAGCGCTTGCATAGAAGTGGCTGGCAATGTGTCAATAAATGGACTATTGCTAAATTACCATTTGGAGTGCTGGTGACTATTTCTTCATTTGAGTTTCTCATGGTGCCACCCGTGGTCACTACAAGCACCCACCTGTCTTCACGGGTCCCTAGATGTTCTGGTAAGGAGTGCAGCAAGACCTCTGGTTCCTAACACAAAAAGGGGAACCTTTTTTCTCAAGCCTGTAGGCACGAATGATAACCTGTCTATGCCACCTAGAGATGGTGGAATGAGAGGTGGGCAGTCCCCTGTGGGGACCTTCAGGAGTGACAAAGTGAGCATTGGCCCGACTAAGAGAAGAGGTAGCCGAAAGAGATGGAAATGAACTCTAACCAAATCCAGGCAATAAAGAGATATCTCCCTAGGATGTCTTTGAGCAGGACAGAGAGAGGGAAAAACAATGACGTGGCTGAGGTGGAAGAAACCACCTTGGAGAAAAATTAGGGCCAAGGCCTTATGACAATCTTATCCTTATACAGAATAAGGAAAGGTAATATAAGGCCACTAACTAAGAGACTCGCCTCAGAGGTGATAGAAAGAAACCTTGAGAGGCAGAGTAGATAGCAAAATATTCCTCATGGGCTCAAAAGGCAAGAGGGCCAACAGAACCAGGATGAGTCACACAGTGTAAATCAGGCTGAACTGATCCCACGGGTCACCAGAGGATCTTTGCATCTGGAGAAAAACTGACACAGTTGGACTCCAGGATATCCACGTCTGGCATTCCCAACCAGCAGTGGAAGTGTTCAAACACTTTTGGTTGAAGAGACCATTCTCCAGCATCCAGTTTTTATAAGCTATTGAAGTCTGCCTGCCAACTGTCCATGCCAGGAATTTGTATTGGGTAGGAATGTGCGGACAGAGCAGGGACATGGAATTTTGCCAAAGCCAGAATCTCATTGGCTTCTCTCTGGATACTCCTTGATTGTTGATGTACGCCACCACTGTGGCAATGTCTGACTGGATTCAGGTTGGATGACCTTGCAGTCAAGAGCTCCAACGATGAAGGGACAACTGAAGCGCTTGAAGCTCCAAATACAGTATGTTGATTAGAAAGCAAGTCTCCTCCCGCAATCAAGTTTCCTGCACTGAAAAGGAGTCCAGGACTCCTCCCCAACCTGTGAAGTTGGTATCCATTGTGAGGGTCTTCCAGACCAACAGAAGGAAGGACTTCCCTGACTCCAAGGCTAAGCCACCAGGCCAGAGACAATCTAGTCTTGGGAGACAGGCACACAGGCAGATCTAGAAACTGCTTCCTTGTCCCACATGGCAAATGTTGTGTTTTAAATGTCTGTAGTGGAACTGGCCATAAGGAACTGCCTTGAAGGAGATTACCATCATACTCAGGACTCTCATGCAGAAACGGAAACTCAAATGGCTCCTGGACTATAGGGTCAGAAAGTGGGAGCAGAGAGCCAGGAGTCTGTCCAGAGGGAAAACCTTGGGCAGAAAACCTTGGAGGCCCAGATATACCAGGAGATGAGTCGGTTCCAGCATTGACTTCTGATGGTTGAGGATCCAGCTGAACTGATGGAGAGTCTAACCAGTCCATTGGGCATTTTCTGATGGTACAGAACCAACTGTTCTATTAAAAGGAGTTAGTCAAAAGAGCCTCTTATATCTACTGTAGAGTTTGCAAAATGCTGGGGATCTAAAAACAAATTCATCTGAGACTTCTATATATCACTGCCTTATTTAAAAATGAGTGACCACATGACAAGCCTCAGCAATTTTTAAAACACACAACCACCATGAGAGGCATGGTTTACACTCTGCCAACCAATAGAGTTAGGGGCATTATGTGTTGATCCAAATGAATGATGTGCTGATATGTTTAAGACAGGCTGAGCCCTTCGTTTAATCACCACTTGTGGCCATAAAAGACAAGGTTGGATCCAACAGAACATAATAGGATTTTACATATTTTGTTCTGCTATGTCTTCAAGATAATTTTTGTAAAGAAATTGTAAATTTGTGTAAGATGCTTTTTTTTTTTAAATATTAGATAATTATATTAGAAAATATTCTGGAGAAAGGTGACAATACGAAAAAAAGAGAAGGTAAAACAATATATTAAAACAAAACAGCAAGCATTGCTTAATTCATATTTTACTTACCGCCTACGTCCTTCATATATGTCCATATTTCTTTCTCCTCTTGGCTGTGAGCAAAGGCACAATTTCCTATAAACTGGCATTTTTTGCCAGTCACTATATGATGACACAGCTGCGGAACAGACAATGTACTAATTTAAATAATCTCTATTTATATATAATATATATTATTTATATGATAAAAACAACCTTAAATGTAAAATACAAGTTACTTTTATGTAAATGATCTATTAATATAA
>NW_017306838.1:761899-762280 GCF_000935625.1 Nanorana parkeri
TCTACTAATATAAATGCTAGTGTGTATAGGTTCCGATCTTAGTACAAAATGTGTTTTAACATTTGTTATGAAGCCAAGTACACCCTATTTTCAACTACTTTAGGTGAAAAAAAAAGGCTTATTAAACATTGCTGCCATGTCTTCCTGTGAAAATACTCGACCATCAGTCACTCGTGCAAAGGAACAGGTCTCTCCCTACCAAAATATTAAGGTGCTCATTTCTAACAAAGAGCAGATATACTGTTTTACTTTGCAGGGTTACTCCATTTTCGGACCCGAATCCGAAAAACGGAATAGTTTTTCTACGAAACCAGACTTGTCTAAGATAAAGGTTTGGTATTGATTTAATTTTTTGTGTGTGTGGGGGGGGGGGGGGGTGGC
>NW_017306838.1:762506-803661 GCF_000935625.1 Nanorana parkeri
GGTGGTGTTTCATTTTAGACTGGGCTGCATTACAATTTTGCACACTTTGAATAGTTGCCATGACCGAAAAAAAGGTTGAAAAATGCTGCGTTTAGTGATCTTCTGTTTGTGTAAGCTAATTAATTCCTAGGCTATATATAAATGTTCTGAATCACTGTTACTGAAAAGAAACCTTTAGGGCTTGTTCACACCAGTTACGGATTGATTGACAGTTACGGCTCTCTGCAGGGAGATGATCGAGAAGTGAGCGAGCGACGCTATGTGTTTGCTCACTTCCCGATCTATTGAGCCGACCTGTGACAATTTAATTGTCACAGGTCTGCTCGAAATATGAGGATGAGTGATTTTCACTCACCTCATAGTTCTCTTTTAATTTTCACAAAGTCTGCCGCTTCAGTTTGTATGATGGCAATTTGCAATTAATTGCAATTGATCTGATCACTCTTCATAACATTCTGGAGTATATGCAAAGTCCCTCTTTGCTATCAAAATTAACTTAATGCCCCAAAAGACATTTCCCCTGCATTTCAGCCCTGCCACAAAAGGACCAGCTGACATCATGTCAGTGATTCTCTCGTTAACACAGGGGTCAATGTTGACGAGGACAAGGCTGGAGACCACTCTGTCATGCTGATTGAGTTAGAACAACAGATTGGAAGCTTTAAAAGGAGGGTGGTGCTTGAAATCATTGTTCTTCCTCCGTTAAGAACCTTGGTTACCTGCTAGGAAACATGTGCAGTCATCATTGCTTTGCACAAAAAGGGATTCACAGGCAAGGATATTGCTGCTACTAAGATTGCACCAAAATCAACCATTTAACGGATCAAGGTTCAATTGTTGTGAAGAAGGCTTCAGGGCGCCCAAGAAAGTCCAGCAAGTGCCAGGACTGCCTCCTAAAGTTGATTCAGCTGCGGGATCAGGTCACCACCAGTGCATCTGCACGCACAGTGAGGCGCAGACTTTTGGAGGATGGCCTGGTGTCAAGAAGGGCAGCAAAGAACCCACGTCTCTCCAGGAAAAACATCAGGGACAGACTGATATTCTGCAAAAGGTACAGGTACAGGGATTGGACTGCTGAGGACTGGGGTAAAGTCATTTTCTGTGATGAATCCCCTTTCCGATTGTTTGGGGCATCCGGAAAATACCTTGTCCGGAGAAGAAAAGGTGAGCGCTACCATCAGTCCTGTGTCATGCCAACAGTAAAGCATTCTGAGACCATTCATGTGTGGGGTTGCTTCTCAGCTAAGGGAGTGGGCTCACTCACAATTTTGCCTAAGGACACAGCCATGAATAAAGAATGGTACAAAAACATCCTCCAAGAGACACTTCTCCAAACCATTCAAGAACAGTTTGGTGACGAACAATGCCTTTTCCAGCATGATAGAGCACCTTGTCATAAGGCAAAAGTGATAAGTGGCTTGGGGAACAAAACATCAAAAATGTTGGGTCCATGGCCAGGAAAATCCCCAGACCTTAATTCCACTGAGAACTTGTAGTCAATCCTCAAGAGGCGGGTGAACAAAACAAGAATGCACTGCCATCAGTTAAGATGTGGCCCAGAAGTTGATTGACAGCATGCCAGGGCGAATTGCAGAAGTCTTGAATAAGAAGGGTCAACACTGCAAAAATTGACTCTTTGCATAAACTTAATGTAATTGTCAATATACCATAGTAACATCTGACAAGAAGATCCTAAAACACTGAAGCAGCAGACTTTGTGAAAATTAATATTTGCGTCAATCCCAAAACTTTTGGCCAGGACGGTATGTCATACATCAGCAGCCGTGGGACCCTTTAAACAGAGTCTATTTACCTGCGTAAAGTCAACTGTCCGCTTTACACTGGAAGTGATTCGGGTGCCTGTAAATTCTTCTGATCTCCTCCGGGGGCCAGTAAATGTATGCCCCCAGACACGACCCCCCGAAATTCCCCCTTGCTTCTTGGGCTCCACTGCACCTCCTGCAGGCCTAATTGTTCTTGATCAGCTTAAGTGGGCTGCAAAGGGGACATTAGGGGTCAAATAGATCCCTAATGTCTCCTTAAACAGCAACCATCATCACTAAGGTGCCATAACACAGGGGGCTTTTGTGTTCATTAGAAAACAGAGTACAAAATCAGAAATTTGAAAACCTATGGGTTTCTGAAGATTGTGCACTATGCTTTGAAACAATTGAATATTCAGGCAATAAGACTTGATCATCACCTCAAATTGAACTGGCAATGGCTTTCTTGTAGGACATGGTCTGATAGATATCCACTTCTTTGAAGGCCTTCCACCACTCCGTTCATTGGACATCGCTAACACAACCTGACGATCATTTACCCATCTATCAAAACATTTATAAAATATATAAATATGTGCTGGATAAAGAGTAAAAAATCAGTATGCAGCTAAATATTACGTCTATTTAAATAAAGAGATTTAATTACTTGATTATATGTACTTACGAATGTCTTGCCTTTGCACTACAATACTTTCTGTTTTTGTCTGCTTCAATGATTTGTCCGTTTCTCCAGCACTGTCCACACACAAACTTAATGTTCAAATTTGGAAGCTCAGGATTATTCTGCACGTTCAAAAGCTTAAAACAAATTGACAAATCATTAATTCTACAGGAATACAGGAAATGTATTAGTTTAGTAATAGTGTTTTTTTTTAACAAAACAATCTCTAGGTTTGGTTTGTATGAATTTTTCAGAATATAAAATAAATAGGTCATGGATTAATCTAACATACAAAGTATGAAAACATAAACTGATAGCTATAACTGAATTGAAAAGAAACACCCCCCACATAGTTAAACATATTATTTTCAGCACTTATAACATTTGTTACAAAAGTGTAAAGACTTACTTATATAAAGGAATATAAAATAAAAAATAATATCTATTTGCACAAACTTGTCCTTTAGGGCCCGTTAACACCAGATGCACTGCGTTCCGGCCCGATTCTGCCTGCGGTCCGGTGCGATCAAAATAGTGCTTGCAGCATTTCGATCGCACCGGACCACAGGCATAATGTGCCGTGCGATCCTGTGTGGCCGACCGTATTGTGGCCGGCCACACGCCCCCTCCTGCCCCACAAAAAAGTGAGCTGGTCGCAATGCGAGGCAGTGTGTTCTGGCCAGAATCGGGCCGGAACGCACTGCATCTGGTGTGCACGAGGCCTTAGAAACATATCATTAGAATCCCTGTACATAATAAAAACATATACATGTATCATGGTGCATATTGGCCTCTATCTTTTTCATTAATAAAAAGCAAATATGGCAGCCACTCAGGTCTTTTTAAAACTAGCAAAAAGGGAAAAGGTGCATATGGACAGGGCAGTATGCAAAACTGTAGAAAAAATGTCCACAGAACACTTTCAAGCCAGTCAGCCACAAAGACAGAAAACAGACTAATCTGTTCAATTACTCAGGTTAAAACAGTGCTTTCAGTTACATACATTTGCAAAATATATAGGCAAGCCACCCTGCTGCATCAGGGCACCTCTGATAACCGTGGCCCTTATCTCTGAACTACCAGAGTTACCCAATTGTGGCACATACTGTATATGAAATAAATCCAAAAAAGCAAATATGGGAGCCACTCAAATCTGTTTAAAACTAGCAAAATGTGGCTTCCCCGTATATTTGCAAGTGTATGTAACGAAAACCTCTTTTTTTTAACCTGAGTAGTTAAACACATTATTTGGTTTTTATTTTGCTGGCTAGCTTGAAAGTGTGCCATCTGTGAGGAAGGTGATGCTTCAGCATCACTGGACCTTCCAACAAGATAATGATACCAAGCATACCTCAAATTCCACCAAGGCTTGGTTGCAGAAGTCATGGAAGATTCTACAGTGGCCATCAAGTCACCTGACAACCCCATAGAAAAATTCTGGTGGCATTTGAAGAAGGTGGTTGCAGCACACAAACCCAAGAATATTAGTGAACTGGAGGCCACTGCTCATGAGGAATGGGCTAAGATTCCCCAGGAACGCTCCCAGAAGCTGGTGTCTGGCTATGCATCTCATTTGCAGCAAGTCATAACAGCAATGGGTGCTCTATAAGTTAAAAAAGATGCGTGCCATGAAGGGGTTGAATAATTCTTCTGCTGGGCACACACCTTACAACCATCGCAAGACTTGTCTTGCGATGGTTGTAAGGTAATTAAAAAAACGTACGATCTGCCTATCTTGGACAGGCAGATCGTACTTGCGATGATCGCAAGCCCGCCCCGCTTGCACACACCGGCCCGTGCGACTTTTATCTTGCGAACATGCCACACACCCGCCGACAATCGTACGATTCTCGGCGGGTTTTCGAACATGTTGAAAAGATAAAAGTTGTGCGACCTTACAGTAGGAGAGGTCGCACGCCTTCCACACACCTTGCGATAATCGTATGATAGCGGGATTTCTCGCGATTATCGTAAGGTGTGTGGGCACCTTTAGAGTGAAGTCATTAAAAGTTGCACTCTCAATTGAATTTGGGGAAACCACTTGAAACATTTGTTGTCTTGACCTATTTCAATTGCTATTGTTTGATATGTCCATTGCAAACAGCTAAAAGTCTGTAAATTTTGTAAATAAACAGGATTTGCAATGGGGGTTGAATAATTTTGATTACAACTGTATATCCAACACAGCTGCAGAAAAAAAATAAACCAGTTCTAAGCCAACATCTTTCTTTACAAGAAGTATCTGGTACTACATTTTATAACCGAGTTACTGAACCAGAACAGTCAGTCAGATTGGGAGTACCGACTGCATTCTTGTTTTTAGAAAAGTGAGTTAAAGGAGAACTATGAGGCGAGTGCTTTTCACTCACCTCATAGTTCTGGCCGACCTGTGACAATGAGACTGTCACAGGTCGGCTCAGTAGATCGGGAGGTGAGTGAACACATACCGGAGTTCGCTCACCTCTCGATCCTGTCAAGGCTCTCTGCCGTGACAGGGGAGGGGCTGGATTCCCCCCTCCCCGCTCCGATCCGCCAGCGCTGACTGGCGGAACGGACGGGGGAGGGGGCGGGTACAGCGGGCTCTGCCTCTAGATAGGCAGAGCCAGCTGTCAGTCACGCAGCTGGGCAGATCCCGGCATAATTGTCGTGATCCGCTTCAGCTGCGGCGTCTCAGTAAACCGCGAGCTACAGCTCGCGGTATACTGAGCCTAGGGTGACGGGAGGACGCTAGTTTGTGTCCTCCCGTTACCCTAAGGAGAACTATGGGGAAAAGCCTTAACCCCATAGTTCTCCTTTAAAGTATGGCAGTTATAAGAATCAGCTTTGCAGTCTGCAACTAGCCTTTATATAGGTGTGGTCAGCAATTACATTTTTCATATTGCTCTCAGTAATGGTTTTATTTTATTAGCATCAACTCACAAAGTCATAAGGCATGTGGCACTGTCATTATTGTGAATTATTTGCTTATTTTTTAGCAATCCGCTTTGCTTTAATTCACTACAGGTTTAATTATAAGGATCTGCTAAAAGTTCCTCCACATATCATATAATAATTTTTCTGTATGTAGGTATCAAATCACAAAGTAGTGATACACAGACCATGGGCCCTATAGCAAAAAAAAAAAAGAGAGTGTGGCAGCAGACATTATGGGTAAATGCTAGTTGCTTGGCTTTCTCTAGCTTCAACATTTTCTAAATCACTGACCCAGAAGCAGAGACATTTCTGATCTGCATAGTTGCTCCAGGTCAGTGACGCAAAATAATTAGCCAGGCAACATGGGTTTAACTTTAAACAAGAAGGTGCTAGGCCAGGTATATAAGTGGTCACTGCTGATCATCTGCCTGGCTTCTCTGTCTTCAGTATTTTTAAAGTCACTGACCCAGAAAAAATTTATGGATCATCTGCTTCCTGGTGGGGACCCACGGGCAAAAGTGGAAACCACTGATACGCTGGAAACATGGTCACATAAAATGAGGTGTTTCTGATGTCCACAGAAACCAGAGTGTCTCCGTGGAGCCATAGAAAGAACAAAATGCTTCACACCACATCCAGATCATCTCCAGACCAGATTTTTTCCAGACCCAAAATGCATCCTATTGTATCCCTATGCTATCTCTGGCCTCTGTTCACACCAGCACAGTCCGTTGCAGACCAGACCAGAAAAATACTGCATGTTTCATTTGTTCTGGTCTGGAATGCACTGGAACTGCGGGCAGGTACACACCATTTTCCGGACCAGATCCAGATCGGAAAATGGTGTGAACCTGCCCTAACACTGCATACAACAGAAACAACGCTCACAAGTGCTTGGGATTGGGGTCAGGGGTGTAGTAAACAAGTTATTAGGGTGCTTTTAATCTCCAAAGAAAAGTTGGAAAGTGCAAATGAAAGGTTTTTGCAGCCTTAGGAGTTTTAAATGACCCATGACTAGAAACAATATTGGTAGAAGAACAGGTTGATCCTCTAGTTTCAGAGTGGTATGCGCTGCATTAGTAAGAGCTGAAACGGTCTCCTTTAATTTAGGAATAATTGCGGAAGACTAACTCCTTAGGGGTAAGAAGTGCATCAGACAAGGACTTGAAAGATTTAGGATAAGAAAAAAATCTCTGTGGTCGATGGCTCAGAAGCTGCCAAGACTGCAGGTAAATCAGAAGGGCATGAGAGTGCACTAGTAGCCACTGTGCTCCGAGTCAGCAATTAATCGGATCAAAGTCTTGCATGACCGTGGTTAAGACCACAGCAAAAAGGGTAGAGCGCCCAGCCACACCACATAGAGTTAATGAGGACTCAAAGGACAGGAGAGGAAACAGCAGAGGACAGCATGACCCCAGTCTGAAGCCGATGGCACCATCAGTACAAAGTGAGCTGGGGGCACTTGGTACAGTAAGACTGCCGCAGACCCCCCCCTTCCTCCCCAAGTATAAAATCAGACATGTTGCAGCAGTAAGGTAATGTACAGCGTAAGGGTAAAAGGCCTGAAGTACTCACGAAATCTGGACAGCTGGTAGCAAAGTAGATTCATATCCATGCTGTCAGATGAAGTTTTTAGCTGTTTATTTTGGCACTTATAATGTTATTTACAGAAGTAAACATTAATTGCTGAAAGGCATCTCTTTGAAAATATATATCCAAAATGAGGGGGTTGAATTCTCCTCTTCTATTGACTTAGGAGTTGCGATTCCAAGCCAGCTTATTATACTGCATCTTATCTGTATGCAACTTTATAATAACAATCCAAAAATGTACCTGAGGCTTAAGTGCACTGGACTCATGTGCCCAAAATTGCTGAGATTTCAGCACAACTTCATCAAATGTAATCCCTAAATGAAAAGAAACAAACAATGTTACAAGAGAATTAACTGAAGAAATGCATTATGTACATTTCTTGAAGTAACCTGTCCCACCTGTCTCGTTCTGTATGACCCAGACCCTGAGCTCCACCAAGCTGTGAGCATAGAAGCACTCATCTTCTCTTAAACATCCATAGCGTACCTCATGGCGACAAAGATCAAGCACAACCTGACTGTTGAAAGGGCGGATCTTGCAATACTTTACAATTGCATCTTTGAACATGTGAACAAGGCATCTGCATAATTAAAACATGAATTGTAATACATTCATTATTAGGCTGAAGCAGAAGTTCTGGCACATATAAAAAACACTGATGTAGCTGAGTATTCCCTTCAAATAATTATATTTTACATACAAGTACAGTAGCTTAAGTCTGGTAGAGGTATATACATCACATAAGTGGCTGAGTATAATACCAAATCCTCTGGCAGATAAAATGGCAGGAGACAGGCTTCAGAGACAGAAGAAGCACAAGAGTACAATTGTTTTTTTTAGCACCTATACAAAAACAAGCAGTTAACCCTTGCAGTGCAGGGGTAGCCCCACTGCAGGGGTTAAATCAAAAGTCTCCCCAAAGATGTTCTTTAACCCTTGCAGTGGGGCTACCCCCGCACTGCAAGGGTTAAAAGGAGAACTATGGGGTCAGGGCTTTTCCACATAGTTTTCCTAAGGGTAACGGGAGGACACAAACTAGTGTCCTCCCGCCACCCTAAGCTCAGTATACCGCGAGCTACAGCTCGCGGTATACTGAGACGCCGCAGCTGTGACGGATCCCGACATTACTGTCTGGATCCCCTCAGCTGCGGGATTGACAGCTGGCTCTGCCTATCTAGAGGCAGAGCCAGCTGTGCACGCCCCCTCCTCTGCAGGGATAGATCGAGAAGTGAGCGAGCGACGCTATGTGTTCGCTCACTTCCCGATCAATTGAGCCGACCTGTGACAGTTTCATTGTCACAGGTCTGCTAGAACTATGAGGCTGAGTGATATTCACTCGCCTCATAGTTCTCCTATAACTGCTTGTTTTTATCTAGGGGCCAGAATACAGAACATATACTCATCTGATCCTCAGCCCTGCCGCAGTAGGTTGTGACGTCGCCTCCCCCCCCTCCGCCGAGGATGTGGTATGTCCTTTGGCATTCTCACATCTAATGCAGGTGAATGGACCTGTATTAGACGTAATGACGTCAGAAGGAGCGTAAACTGCTGGAGCCCAGGGGAGAAGAGGCGGCAAGGATCTGTCTAGCAGTCCCACTGCTAGCATTAACCACCTCCCGTCCATGGCCGTTCCTGAACGGCTGGAGGGGAGTCTTATAGGAGCGGGATGGCGTCTTAAGACGTCCTTCCCCTCCCCCAGCTTGTGGGGAAACTGTCAGAGATTTAAACAGCCAGCGATGGCTGTTTACATTCAAGCGATTGGGCCCGATCACTTGTGGTAGGTGTGGGTGGGTGTGTGTGTGTGTGTGTTTTTAATAATTGTATTGTAAGCTCATGACATTTGAATAGGTTCAGCCAGCTAACGACGGCTGCCAGTGGCAAGATTCCACAGACGACAGCTGAATGTAAATACAGCAGGTAGTGGGCTGGTGCAATAGCCAGCCTGCTATTGGCCATTTCAAATTGCAATAGCAGGCTGGCTATTGCACCCACCCACTGCTTGATGTGCCCTCCTCCCAGCGTGGACGAGAGAGCTAGGGAATCCAACCAACTAATCAATAATAAGAATAGTTGACAACTATTCTCATTATCGGTTAGTTGGTTGCAGCCCAAATATAAACTTTATTCTTTTTTTTTTTTTTCTTAAATCGGCAAGCACACATGAAGGAAAAAAAATAGCAATTTGATATTTGTGGCAGCTTGTTTCTGATCCCACATACAAAATGTGATTCTGCTTCTTTGGTCAGAATGAAAAAGGGAAGAAGGAGAACTGGCAGCATCAACAGATATTTCTGTGCAACTGAAGCACAAAAAATAAAAACACTGACACATGCATGTATTTTTTACAATAACATGCACTTAATATCCCGCAATAAGCTAGACAATAAAGTTGTACTATAGAGGGTAAAATCATCAGCACATATGGCAAATTGGCATTCTGAGTTGACTTTTTCTTTACGTCAGCAATGAAAACTATCACATAAAACTATGTAAACATACTTATTTTCTTTAAAACTGTGCTTGGATACAGGATGTGAGCAGGTAAATGGATTTTCCTTACTTTGCTGGCTAATCATTCTGGGTTTGTGGTCAAAACATTTCTGAAATACAAACAGCAAACTGTTATAAATATATGCTCTTTAAATTGACTCTACATTGGCTGCCACTAAAATAGAAATAAATAGTCATACCTGTACACCCTGTGAGGAACATATTCCATACTGACCTTTCCTGCTGCTGGCTCTTCTGTTTTCTGGAGAAACCAATGCTTGAATACATTTCTGAATCTGACACTTCCAGGAGTGTCAGATTCCTGGTCCTGCTCTACGCATTGGGGTTCCTCCTTCTAGCCCCTACATAAAGTATTTTAGTGGCTGGATATCAGCTTTAAGCCTTTAGATTCCACTGCCACTTAAGGGAACGCAATGCATCACATTGCGGCAGGCTCACTTTTTGGTGGGGCAGGAGGGGGCATGGATGGCCATTGAAGTGAATGGCACCGTAGTCACGCCCTCCGGCCCAAAATGCGATCCTTCTGGCACATCGCCTGTGCCAGAAGGGTGTTAGGCCCCATTCACACCTGACCGTTTTGTAGCGCGTCCTAGGCTCGATGAACGCTCTACAAAACGGTCAAAAAAATAAATAGCACTGTAGTCAATGGCCTCGTTCCCACCTGTCCGTATTTCCGCCTGTCCCGAACGCACTACAAAACGGCCCACGCATGAAAAGGTCCCGGAGCGTTTTTTGCTGCGTATTGGTCCGTTTTGTAGGGCGTTTTCCATTAGTATACTGCCAAGTAGCCTTTGGAATCGCGCGACGGTCGCGCGGCTTTTTTACCGCAAATCGCGGTAAAAAAACCGCGTGACGGTCGCGCGACAGACGCGCATATTACAATACGCATAGGTGTGAATGGGGCCTTAATCTACTGTTTTTTTCCATGCAGCCACAGCAGACTCCAGAGGTTGCTCTAATCTACAGGGTGCACTTCACAGTGCTATGGGGGAAGCCGATCAAGTGATCTGTGTGATTAACCCTTTCACTTCCATTGCCATAGCTGTGTTACCGTGGGGCAAATACAGGATGAAAAACCCACAGTTGCAATATTGGCATTTGGATTATTATTTAATTATGCTGCTTCCAGAATTCCAGTAGAATTAATTCCATGCCCCTGTGGCACTGTGCTCCTGTTGTTCACCCTGGTCACTGGGGCTAACTTGCACCTCTGTGAGAGTTGTAGGATGCCAAGGTGGGGAAGAGATTGGTGAACTCTAAGCACTGGGTTCAAAGCTGCCAAAATCCTAGCTGAAGTGTCAGGTAAGCAGCAGATCAAGGATAATCTAGTTCCAGATTGTCCACAAAAGTGACTCAGAGTTTATCAGGCCCTGCATATACAGTATATGTATCACAGCTGAGCAGCTTACCTCACAAAGAAAGACAAAATTCCCTGAGTACTCCTGCAGTAGATTAGGGATTGTCAGATTCACTTTTTTGCTGCCTCCAAAGAGAGTCTCCCTACAGAATGTTCCTTTCCTCTCTAAAGTCCACACATCAATTTCTTCTTGGCAGTATGCAAACGTGCAGTTTCCTGAGTATGTGCACTCCATGCCTTGGGCAACATCTAGAAGAAACAATGTTTAACATATAACAATTCAAACAGCTAACAGATATGTTATTAAATAAATGTATATATAACAAGAACCTGTGGACAGGCTATGCACATTAACATATTTTTATATCTTAACTAGCAGTAAATGAGTTTTAAAACAGACCTTCACTGACCTCTTTAGCAGCATACACTGCGGAGCAATTCATCCTCAATGGTCACAGAAGCACTGAAGTTGTTTGAGTTGTCCTCTTAAACGTTCAGCTCACCCTAAATTCCACTCTCAGGTCTCTTGCTCTGTTTATATTAAAGATTAGAATGCTGGAAGGTTGCTTGGAGAGGTTAGCAGGATGAGCTGCCTGAGAAATTGACTTAAACAACTTCAGTTCTCCTGCAGTGAACCCTCAAAATGAATTGTTTCACAATGCCTGCCGCTACAATGATGCCTTCTTTTACTGCTTGTTAAAAATAATAGGATTTTTGTACTCACTGTTAAATCATTTTCTTGGAGTCCATTCAGGGAAACAGGAAGTGTAAAATTGTTGGTTTATGCTGCTGCCCACAGGAGGGCTGTACAAAAAAGGCCAACCCAGGATAAACCCTGCTACAACAAGCACCTCAGTTTCATAACGAGCATGCTCATAAACTGGACTCTAAGAAAAGGATTTTACCATGAGTAAACAAAATCGTGTTTTCTTTCTAGTACATTGAGGGACATAAGAAGTGGAAAACCTTCAGTATGTCCAAAAGCAGTCCAATTAATGGATAAGCAACACAGCAAACAACAGTAACAGCCCGCGAAAGCAACAGAAGTTATGTTGTATTCTTGTTTCCCATAACTCCCTCTGTGTGTACTCTGGCAGCTCGAACAGCTGCATTAGGAACATTCCATTGCTTCCACAAGAGTAGCCGTCATGCTGAACTACTGCTAAAGTTCTTTTCACATCAAGGATTTCCGCTCCTGGCTGAGAAATAGTCTATAGGGGCTGTAAGTTGAGTCTATGAGTGTCCTACTGTCCATTATTTAAACCCTGATGAAGGGGGATTCCTGACCCCCGAAACTAGTTGGCTGTGTAAATCTTCTTGTCATCATTTGTGAAGCCAATTAAGTTTTTTGTGGACTTGAGATGATTACCTGGTGTTCTTTTCTTTTGTCTACTTTCACAGGGATTTCTCATTCTGGGCATCCTCTCCCTCTGAAGGATCCCCATGTTGTGAAGAGCTGTCCGAACAAAGCCATCAGGCCCAAATATTGCTCTTTCGACTACAAAAAGGTTGCGGTCTAGCGCCACATTGGCACTCACCTCTTAGATCAGGCTACTCTTTAATAAAGGCCAATAGGCACTTGGGGAGGGGCATCTTGTAAGGCTGTTTTCCATCTCCATATGGAAAGACTTTGAACAGCTGGTGCATCAGGAAAGTTTTGACAATTCCAGCTGGTTGCCTGTAAACAAATTCCTTAATAATGCACCTAGAGTTCAGGCTCATCCAGGGTACAGAGGTAAAACCAAAATCCACAAAGTTGAAGAGATCTGTGCTACATATAAGCCTGGCTTTCAGGCAGCAGTGGAGATAATATTCAGTTGGGTGACTGGTGGCTAATGGAGATGAGAGATGGATACAGATGGTCCATCACCTATGAGTTTTCTCTATATACTATATGTGCAGACTGTGGGCATGATGCAAGCAGCACCGGAGCCATTATTAGAGAGTGAGCTATATGAGTACGAGGCCAACCCTTATGTACTCACAAACCCAACCGCTGTCAGCAGGTGAGGGTCAAAGTCCAAAAGGTGACTGCAGGTGAGCAGTAGGAACAGACCGAATATCGGCATTCAATGTGGTTCTTTGCAACGCAGGAACAGCAGCAGGTAGATGCTTTCTCTACAGTGAATGATAGGAAAGAGAGCGCAGACTTCACGCAGTAAAATATGCCAGCACTTAGTTCCTTAGCATTAACCATTTTTGGGCTAGGACCCAAAGTAAGGTGGGGATTGTAAAATAAGGTAGCTGCTGTTGCTCAACCCACTCGGTCTAGTCACAGAGTGAATCATCAGAGACGGAGAAAAAGCTGAGGTAATGCCAATGGCTCTGGACCTGGAAAGCACTCATGGCTAACTCCAGAACAAGGTCACTTCCAGAGTTAGCCCCACAATGTCCAGTCCAGGCAAGGCCAAGCCAAGGACAGTCTAGTTTAGTTTTTCTTTTTTACAGCAGAGCCAAAGAAAAGACATCCACCCTCCTAGGGCAAAAGCTAAAAACTGAAGCATGCTGGTAGTAGGGGGTGTTATCCTGAGCTGACCTAGAAATGATTGTTTTCCAGTGTCCAATCATCCCTCAATGGATGAGAAAGAAATGTAAATAACTGTATGCCCATAGCCTGGCCAAAGGTTTAAGCTAATTCTAAACTTTGTAAATGTTAATCATTACCTGCTACATTTCAATGTGTAAATATCTGAATGTATATTGTTAACCTTCATGGTGCTTATACCTAGCCTAAACTTTCCAAATGCTGGACTAGATCTGAGTACTGCCAGCATCGATTGGGCTATGTAAATTTTCCTTAAAGAGGAACTACAGGAGTTCGAAAAGTTAACCCTTGCAGTGAGTCAATGCTGATCATTCACTTTTCTGTGGAGAAGAGAGACCAATGACTACACATTAGTGTGTACAATGCATTCACCTTTTTGCATGCAGAACCCAACAAGAGGGAATGGGGGTTCTTGGGTGGCACAGTCTAAAATGGACAGATGCCTCCTAATTCTTTGGTTCTAGACTACACATTGGACTAGTTACAGCTTGTCTAACTATCAAATGTACTTTTCGTTAAAAAAACAAACAAAAACAAAAAACTACCATGGCAACAAAATGACATAATGTATACACGGAGTGGCCAGATTATTATGACCACCTGACGTTTGTAGGCAAATTAGCTACAATTAGCTATATATTCGCACTGAAGTTGCTAGAGGGCCAGACCATTATAAAATAGGGAAGCAGGTTGTTTACCACGACAGTAGAAGTTATTTTTGTCTGAAGATATGGGTAAACAATGCGATTTAACAGCCTTTGAACATGGGATGATTGTTGGCGCTTGGAGCCATGGAGCGAGTATCAGCAAAACAGCAGAATTCGTTAAATTTTCAAGGGGGGCTCATTGTTAAAGTGTTTAAAGACTTGACTGTCAGCCGAAAATCTGGGTCTGAAGGTGCGAATTGTGGCCGTCAGCGACTAGTCAATGGTATCGCAGAACGGAGAGTGGCAAGACTGGTACAAGACAACAGAAGGGCAACAGTGCAGTGTCAGATTCCTCGCATCACCTTTCAACATCTCGTGGAGTCACGAGGCGGCCCAACAAAGTTATCTCGTGGAGTCATCTCATGGCCCAACGAAGTACTGATGGGGTGGTCATAATAATAATAATATATATGATGCGGGTTTAAACTAGTGACTAAGTAAGCAAAAGTAAAAGAGGAACATTTCTCATACATCAGGAAAAAAAAGTAAGCCAAGCTGAATTTACCTTTACAAATATAGTATTGACCCGCATACTGATTCTTTGTTGGTCTTGGTCTTATTTTTTTCCACGACTCATCTGCAGAGTTTTTAATCTGCCCAATAAAAATGTCCTTCTTGCATTTATGTTCCAGTTTGGGTTGGTAATTGTAGCTTTGAAGTTTTGATCCTGAATAGTTGAAAAACACAAAGTTAGTAAACAGTATATTAAAACTGTCCATCAAAGTAAATGTTTTAAAGACATTTTAGCAAGATGACTTAAATGCGTAAGTTTTCACATACAATAACATTAAATCAACTACATCAATTAAATTTTTGCTCAATTAGGCCTCTTTCACACAAGGGAGGCAGCAGTTCAGCGCGGTCCCCATGCAATCTTTGAAAGGGCATTTTTGGACATTTTCAGCATTGAAACGCAATTAAAAACTTCAAAAAACGCACTGATCAGCGTGTTTCCATTGAAAGCTATATTGAAAAAGCGCTGAAAAAGTAGCTCAAGGAGCAGTTTGGGTGGCAGGCGGATTGAAATGAGCGATTGTGCGTGTTTGCGTGTACAGGCCCCATAGAAATAAATGTTGGTGGTTCAACGCGGAAAAATCTGTGCGACCGAACTGCCTTGGTGTGAACGGGGCCTTATACTTCAAGAAAATGTGGAAAAGAAAATGTGTAGCTTATAAAATGTAGGCGTTTTTCTACACTGTATGATCAGCCCTACAAAATCAAGAATCTGGATGACAAACACCTTTTACTTGTTTCAAATCTGTTGACATTTAGTGCATTTAATATCATAGAACTTACTTTTTCCAAATGACTTGGGCTAATCTTGTAACAAAAAAATGACAAATATTCTACCTGCTTTGGTGAAACACAGCTGACAGGCTTGCCTGAATTCATGTGTATCTTCTAAGGGGTTCACTGTTTCCAGAAGGCTCGCACTGGACATTGGCGCTCCATTAACAAAGCTTTTCGACAAAGATGCTTTTGTATGAGGTCCTGAAACATCTACAGAACTCTCAGTTTGGAAAAAGTATCCTGAATCATTTACCTGTATAAAGTTAAAAAAGGAAAATATATTTTGCTCTGGCTTCAAAACGGCAATGAAATTAAAGATATGGAAGACCTTACTCAGTCTCTACAGAGAACAATTCAGTAACACCTGGTTTTACTGGCACGAATTCACATTCTCCAGTGCACATGAAACCTTGCTGGTCGACTGAACCTGCTTGCGGATGGTCGCGGTCTGGATGGAGGAGGGGACCTCCCTTTTCCGCGCTCCTCTTCCCTTTTAACAAAATGTCATAATGTATACACGGAGTGGCCAGATTATTATGACCACCTGACGTTTGTAGGCAAATTAGCTACAATTAGCTATATATTCGCACTGAAGTTGCTAGAGGGCCAGACCATTATAAAATAGGGAAGCAGGTTGTTTACCACGACAGTAGAAGTTATTTTTGTCTGAAGATATGGGTAAACAATGCGATTTAACAGCCTTTGAACATGGGATGATTGTTGGCGCTTGGAGCCATGGAGCGAGTATCAGCAAAACAGCAGAATTCGTTAAATTTTCAAGGGGGGCTCATTGTTAAAGTGTTTAAAGACTTGACTGTCAGCCGAAAATCTGGGTCTGAAGGTGCGAATTGTGGCCGTCAGCGACTAGTCAATGGTATCGCAGAACGGAGAGTGGCAAGACTGGTACAAGACAACAGAAGGGCAACAGTGCAGTGTCAGATTCCTCGCATCACCTTTCAACATCTCGTGGAGTCACGAGGCGGCCCAACAAAGTTATCTCGTGGAGTCATCTCATGGCCCAACGAAGTACTGATGGGGTGGTCATAATAATAATAATATATATGATGCGGGTTTAAACTAGTGACTAAGTAAGCAAAAGTAAAAGAGGAACATTTCTCATACATCAGGAAAAAAAAGTAAGCCAAGCTGAATTTACCTTTACAAATATAGTATTGACCCGCATACTGATTCTTTGTTGGTCTTGGTCTTATTTTTTTCCACGACTCATCTGCAGAGTTTTTAATCTGCCCAATAAAAATGTCCTTCTTGCATTTATGTTCCAGTTTGGGTTGGTAATTGTAGCTTTGAAGTTTTGATCCTGAATAGTTGAAAAACACAAAGTTAGTAAACAGTATATTAAAACTGTCCATCAAAGTAAATGTTTTAAAGACATTTTAGCAAGATGACTTAAATGCGTAAGTTTTCACATACAATAACATTAAATCAACTACATCAATTAAATTTTTGCTCAATTAGGCCTCTTTCACACAAGGGAGGCAGCAGTTCAGCGCGGTCCCCATGCAATCTTTGAAAGGGCATTTTTGGACATTTTCAGCATTGAAACGCAATTAAAAACTTCAAAAAACGCACTGATCAGCGTGTTTCCATTGAAAGCTATATTGAAAAAGCGCTGAAAAAGTAGCTCAAGGAGCAGTTTGGGTGGCAGGCGGATTGAAATGAGCGATTGTGCGTGTTTGCGTGTACAGGCCCCATAGAAATAAATGTTGGTGGTTCAACGCGGAAAAATCTGTGCGACCGAACTGCCTTGGTGTGAACGGGGCCTTATACTTCAAGAAAATGTGGAAAAGAAAATGTGTAGCTTATAAAATGTAGGCGTTTTTCTACACTGTATGATCAGCCCTACAAAATCAAGAATCTGGATGACAAACACCTTTTACTTGTTTCAAATCTGTTGACATTTAGTGCATTTAATATCATAGAACTTACTTTTTCCAAATGACTTGGGCTAATCTTGTAACAAAAAAATGACAAATATTCTACCTGCTTTGGTGAAACACAGCTGACAGGCTTGCCTGAATTCATGTGTATCTTCTAAGGGGTTCACTGTTTCCAGAAGGCTCGCACTGGACATTGGCGCTCCATTAACAAAGCTTTTCGACAAAGATGCTTTTGTATGAGGTCCTGAAACATCTACAGAACTCTCAGTTTGGAAAAAGTATCCTGAATCATTTACCTGTATAAAGTTAAAAAAGGAAAATATATTTTGCTCTGGCTTCAAAACGGCAATGAAATTAAAGATATGGAAGACCTTACTCAGTCTCTACAGAGAACAATTCAGTAACACCTGGTTTTACTGGCACGAATTCACATTCTCCAGTGCACATGAAACCTTGCTGGTCGACTGAACCTGCTTGCGGATGGTCGCGGTCTGGATGGAGGAGGGGACCTCCCTTTTCCGCGCTCCTCTTCCCTTTTTTTTTTTTTTTCCTTCCCCTTATCTTCCAATTTCATAAATCTTCTTTACCTTGCTATGATCCTATCTACTCCTAGTTTTGTTTGCAATCTTCTCTTTGAACACGGAATTATTATCAGAATTGTGACCACTTGCTTGGATTGCATATCCCCAATTGCTTTAACATTACTTGCTCAGGGACATGACTCTATGGTTCCCATACAGTTCTAGGTGCGATTTATGTACTAGTTCTCTGTTCTTGTTTTCTTGATGTTCTACATTCCTTAAACTGCTTGGTGTTTATACCCCCGTCCTGTCCAGGCCATTTTTCAGTGTTCAGTGCTGCGTTACTTTGACTGACATTTATTCCGTCATGCAACGCTGTACTGAAATTAATTTTATACCATTTTTTGGGGACAGATAGAGCTTTCTTTTGGTGGTATTTAATCACTACGGGTTTTTTTTTTAACTATATAATGAAAAAAGTACAGAAAATTTTGAAAAAAAACCTGTTCTCGCTACGTTATGTTATAAAACATTTATTATTACCCAATTTTTTGGTAAAATGTAAAAGACGGGGTCACGTCGGGTAAATAGACACCAAACATGTCAAGCTTTAAAATTGCGAGCACCCGCTACATCGCAAAAAACTACCATACTCAAAATTGACCACAGCCGACGCTTTAAAAGCTTTTATTGCTTATCAGTTTAGTGTTATCAGTGATTGATGGCCCTAGAATTATTGCTCTCACTCCGACGTTTGCGGCAATATGTAACATGTGCGGCGCAATGGATGTAATCGTCGTTTTCGCACGTAGGCGTACTCGACGCATGTTTGCGTGTGCATGTGAGGGTGGGGGACTTTAATTTTTTTTTTCATTGCTTTGATATGTGACTTTAAATTTTTTTTTTAATTTTTAACTTTCATTTTTTTCCACCTTTTTTTTTCCACTGAAGTTTATTGCTATCACATAGGGAGCAAACAAGCTCCCTATGTGATAGCCAATTTGCAGTGACAGGTCCTCTTTATGGAGACATCAGGGTCTTTAAGACCCCTAATGTCACCTTGGGACCCCCAGGGAAGCTGATGAAGCAGAGACCTGCTTCACCAGCTCCTCTCCGGTTTCTGTACCGGAGAGTGACAGTGGAACGCAGGCAGTGATGTAATACACATCACTGCCTGCATTCCGAAGAGGAGGAGATCAAACGAAGCTTGTGTACTGAGCTCCGTTTGATCTCCAGCCGCAGAGCTGCTGTGCCGGTCCCGGGCTCACACCGGGCACAGCGGAGCTCGGGATCAGCAGCAGCGGCGGAGGGGGCCGCACACCCGCACGCATATTACAAGCGATCGGGCGACTAAAGACGCCCATCCGCTCTCAAGAATCCGCTGTCCGGCCGTTTTAATTACAACGGCCGGACAGCAGGTGGTTAAACAAAAAATTTACAAAAAAAAAAAGGAAAATATGTGTGCTGCACAAGAGACTGGTTATAAATTTCACTCAATTTTACACAATTTTATATCATTCCAATCATTGCCTTTAAACTCTATTTCTGACTTCCAGCTCACGTCATTGAAGAAAACCTAAAGCTGATATTATTTATCATTATTTATTGAGTTGTTTTTTTGTTGCTTGTGTGTACTATTGGAGAGATCCCCTTTACTTTCTGTCCTGGAGATACAACAGAAAAGTGACAGCTGTCACCACCAAATGTGCTCCCATTTCCTCTTCCTTATGTTCCAATTTCTTTCATTCTTATGTGACCGGACCATTTTCTTCTTTATCTTTCACATGCCACAAAATTTAGTATTCCTTAAATTCACTTTCAATCTAATTTGCTTAGATTCTTTCTTCAGAACACATTATGCAATGTACTATTCCATTGTCTTTCATATTATCTGTTAGCTTAGTGCCTATAATGTGCCCAGCGCTACATAAATATATTCGTGAATAAATAAAATATATGCGCATAAACTGTGTGTAAATAATTATACTCTGCACCTGGAACGGTTTTGTGCGTTACAGGATATACATACATGGAATACTTCTGACCTTAGAAATAAGAGGTCATTGAGGTCTGGTGAGTGAGTAGTGTATAAGGCATCAGAATGGAGGTGAATGGACATTTGGAAACAGATTGAGTACAAATGGAGTGTTTTCGTTTCACACTGCAACACAGTGGACTTTTGCTTTCACATTGGAATTGTGTGGACTTTTATTGTTTATTTTATTACAGGTTTATAAATTATAACGTACAATCTATGGGTTTATTATTCATGTATGTAAAGTGTTTTAACGTAATTTGGAATAATTATTGACACACAGTTTATGCGCTGGGCACATTACAGGCACTACTATACAATTATCCAGGGCCATACTTTAGCACACATGCTATTCCTAGTGCCAACTAGGCAACAAAGAATTGTCTATACAAATGATATGTTATCTTGCTTGATGCATGCTCTAGTATGACGAGAAACAGAATGGTAGAGATCATATCCCCTTGTTGTAACCTCCTCACATTAAACACTTCCATCAATGTGCCCTGTATAAATACTTTTCTTTTTGTTTATCCATGACATTTAGCTACACTTCTTAAATGGAATGTAATCGCAGTCTTCATGTCTATAGTCAAAACTTAAACCACTATACTAAACATACATACATAAACATTCTTCACCGAGAAGAGTCATACGATAAACTACGTCCTTTTAAAAAAAATGTGTAGTCTACTAACTAAATCATCATTATTATTATTATTATTATTATACAGGATTTATATAGCGCTAACAGTTTGCGCAGCACTTTAGAAAACTAGTGGGAGTCTGGTATAATACAATTTCAAGAAAGGAGGGTTATGAGGGCCCTGCTTGTGAGAGCTTACAAATATGTATGTAATAGGGATGTACCGATACCGATGCTAGCATCGGAATCGGGCCCGATACAGGGCATTTTGACAAATACTTCAGGTGAGGTCCTAATTTAGGTGGCCGGAGACTGCCAGATGACCCGGCTTGGAGCGCTGCCTCAGCGGTTACCTGAGCCAGCTAAATTAGAACCCCACCTGGAGCTCCTCCAACCGGACTAGCGCTGACTCGTCGCTGCTCTTTCCACTGTTCGAACACCAGACACAGTGAGTGAGGGCATATTGGGGCGGGGGGAGGAATCACTATTAAGCAGAGGATAATTGTAAATGTATTGTCTGCACTGCATTAGCAGTATATACAGGTGAAACGCGAATAATTAGAATATCGTGCAAAAGTTCATTTATTTCACTAATTTACAATTATCCTCTGCAAACATGAGTGGATTAAATGATCTGTATGTAGCCCTGTACTATGGATCATTAAACCCATTCATGTTAGCAGAGTATAATTGTAAATTTATTGTTGCAGGCACTCTATGTGAACATGTGCTATATACTATATATAGAATGCACTGCAACAATAGATTTACAATTATCCCCTGCTAATATGAATGGGTTACCTTTCAAAGTATTTTATTCATTTTCCAAAGTAGAATAAAACAATAAAATAGCACATGATGCACAATCAGTATAGCATACAATTGCATTTCAGATTCTTCCACATTAGCATAGTCAAGTAGTAGGGGGGGATCACTAGATGCCATACACACAATATATAATAGTTCTGTAAAACAGATCATATCTATAACCCTATTCTTGCCAATTTATCCCCCATCAGCAAAAACAAAACTTAAAACAGTCTGACAGGAATATCTGGCATAGGGATCCGCCTATGTCTGCAGCAAACATTTGTTATGATCTCCTCCATATCTATATAAATATAAGACTTTCTGTCCAACATCAATGCACTAAACAGCTCACGTGTGCGAGCATAATGAAAAAAAAAAGACAGACAATAAAAGGAAAAGGAAATAGATGCTAAAGGACTCAGAACAGCTTAAGAGTCCGAAAAGAGTAGCTCCATCCCCGACCAAATAGCCCAACATCTACTTAAACATTAAACATAGTCCCCAGAGAAAAATTCCAGGAAAAATTGTTCAATGAAAATTACCCGGTTTCCAGCACCCCTGTATATAACAACCAGGGGGTCCAGGTCAATTCAAAGCTTTTTTTAGTATCTTGGAGGATGCTGTGAAGTTTCTCATGGACCATAATCCACGACATTTTTTGTTTAACCGAGTGGAATGGAATTGTTGGTGTTTTCCAAGCCCTAGCTATGGTTATTTTGGCTGCCAACAAAAAGAAAGTAATTCATTTATCCAAAGCTTTAGACAGTCCTGGAATCGGGCAATTCAGCAACACATATTGGGGATCTCGTGGGACTCTCACCCCAGTAACCCCAAATATTAGAGCATAAAGCCGGTTCCAAAAAGATCTCAATTTGGGGCATTACCACCATATGTGATATATCGTGCCCAAGTGAGCACATCCCCTAAAACAGTGAGGCGAAACCTCTAGGTATATTCCCGCTAGTCTGGCGGGAACCAGACTAGCGAGAATATAATATGAATGGGTTAAATGATCCATAGTACATGATATGTAGCCCTGTACTACGGATCATTTAACCCATTCATGTTAGCAGTGCAGAATTGTATATATATTGCTGCAGTGCATTCTATATGTACTGTACATATACAGCACAAATGTCCCGTACATTGCAGTAATAGATTTACAATGATACCCAGCTAACATGAATGGGTTAAATGATCCATAGTACAACTACATGTTATGTACTATGGATCATGATTTAACCTATTCATGTTAGCAGGGGACAATTGTAACTCTATTACTGCAGTGTACTGGATGTGCTGTATATGTATTATGGATCATGATTTAACCCATTCATGTTAGCAGGGCAGAATTGCGAGCGCCTCCCACAAGCTGAGCACCGAGACGTGATGCAGCGATCCTGCTCAGCGCCAACTACAAGAGGCACCGCGTGACGCAACAGGGATCGGAGTGAAACTGCGAGTGAGGGAAGCTGGGAAGGGTCTGGCTGTAAATTTATTGCTATAGTGTACTGGACGTGTGTAATGTATATGTAGTACATATATACAGCACACACCTCTACTACACTCCAGCAATAGACTTACAATTCTCCCCTGCTAACACAAATAGGTTAAATCATGATCCATAGTACATAACATGTAGTTGTACTATGGATCATTTAAAGTCACCTATCCCTTTAAGAAAAAGTATCGGTAATTGGTATCGGCAAGTACATGAGGGGATGTACTTGGGCCTGAAAAAGTGGCATCGGGACATCCCTAGTATGTAGAGATTGATCTGTCACCATCTGTGACACGGCAAAATCCATTTTAAGAGGCCAAAAGAATTAATTTTGTTTAGGGTGGCATTAGAATTTTCCCAAATTTGACTTTTTGGCAATGCATTTCCCGACTTTTTATTTTTAAATTCCTTTAACTTGATTTATATTTTATACTTTTATCAAATGATAAAATTTTATAGCAAAATGAGCTGCCAGATTTGAGAGCAGCTTCACCTAGCACTCAACAAAATAAACAAAGGAAAGACAGGTAATGATACTCACTTGGAATGGAGTCACATCTACAAGATTTGCTTTAGGTGTCTCACTCATGTGATCTAATGCAGATACATATGAAGACAAACAAGAGTATGTCAAAGTTATGGTACACAATTATAATGCTACAACCAGAAGCAAGTGTTTGGTATAAAGGAACTAGGTCAAACAAAAGAGGATGTCACTATATAACCGATTAAAAATATTCCTGCCTTCAGTCTTCACCTGCAGCTTTAAAACAAACCTGTTAGCCATTTTAACAGTGGGAATGTATTTATTTATTGCAGGTATGTATATAGCACCAACAATTTATGCAGTGCTTTACATAATTGCACATTCACATCAATGAAATGCTGTCTAAGAGTAGTGACCTTAACTAAGCAACCCCTTGTGTGTGTGTTTTAATTTGTTTCTAAAGCTGGCAATTTATCACCTGGCTCCTTCGATTTTTCAATGGAAGGTTGCTACACCGGGTGGTGCTGGCAGAGTCGCTCACGGTTAGAATGTCAGCCAAAATTCTAACGGTTAATGGCCAGCTTAAGAGCTTGACTTGCCAGACTTAATGGCTAATTCCTACCTACTCACCCACTATTCTCCTGTCCAATAAGAGTACTCTTCTGCAACGCTAAGCCACTTATTAAAAAGCAGGGATGGAAGGTGCCTGGGGTTTCGTGCCTGAAGTCAATACCTGAGTAAGGAACCAGAATCAATGGGGGCAGTGCAGAGGTTTTTCTTTTGCTAACAAAAGTTAAAAACAAGAACACTATCTTGTCTACTCCTAGGTAGGCCCAATTTCAAAGCTCAATTTCAGCCTAAATCTTTTCAGGGCTGTTTGTGTTTTTTGTCTCTGTAAGGAGAGAAGTGATGGGAAATCTCTTCAACAGGGACACTTTATTGCTCTCTGTGCATTTCTGTCCTGATGCTTTCCCATTTCTTGTCCTGATGTTACACGGACAGGACATAAGGGAAATGCTCCCCAATAAGATCACAGACAGAAATAAAAGCCTGACAAAATTTTAAACCTACCATTCTATTGAAAACAAAAATTCTGGATGGAGTAAGGCATTAAAGGTTTGACATATTTGACTCGTTCAGCTTACTGTCTCTAGCTCAACAAAATGCGAAGCAATGTAATAATAGATTCTCATACGTTCATAAAAAATGGAAACAAATTAGATTTTTTTTAAATCCAAATGTGCTTAATTTGACAGTATTTAGGCAGATCACATCCACTATTGGTAATTCCCCATTTATAGGACCCAAAAGCAAGACAGCTGAAACATTTTTCTTTCATTTTAACTGTGTTTTAGTAACACGGCGTACTTAACATATTTGTCCAGTCTGCTAACTCAATACCAGTAGCCATCAGAAAATTCAGTTACCTGATAGAGAGAGGTGATGAGAAAAGCTATTCAATGATGGCATCATAAGGTGAGCATACGGATTCTGTATTGGATAACCAGAAAAAGGAGATAGAGGGTCCATACTAGCAAAAGCATTGATTCTGCCAGATACAGGTAAAGCACTGCTAGCCTGAAAGAGAAAGAAAATGCTTAGGACAACAAAGGAAGGGGCATGTGCCAAGGTACTGAATCCTAAATGTCACTTCTGAATCCTAAATCTATCATATTTGTGTAAAACACACTACATCTATGACATCTTACACTGACTAAATCACAAATTAAACTTCAATCAAACTAAAATCAATATGCTAACAGAATCACCATAATCAATCTAGCAATGAACCATCACCTACTCACAGTTTGTGTTTCACTTGTCTTTCCTCTTCTAGAATGTAAGCTCAAACAAGATCATTTAAAAAAATGCTCAGCATGTAAAATGTTATATTATTAACTAATAATTGGATCCTTGAAGATCTTCTTCTTAAGACATCATGTGAACAAGAAAATTGAAAAGCATACAATATTAATTACCTACAAGTTTCTCATAATGCCGCTCTACATCAAAACCGCTGTTTTGGACAGAGAAAATCTGGACCAGTTGCCCATGGCAACCAATCAGCTTCTCTCTTTCATTTTCATAACTTAACTGAACAAACTGAAGAGAGAAGCCGATTGATTAGTATGGGCAACTGCTGTAGATTTTGTTTGCTCCCGCTTTGATAAATTCCTCCCGCTGTATTTAATTTAGTAGCTACAGGACAAAAACTACTTACAAAGCCTTATCTACAACCGCCTGAGTTGCCACCTCGCTAATAACCTTTTGTACCCCTTTCAGTCCGGCTTTCGCCCCCAAACACTCCACTGAAACCGCCCTCCTAAAACTCACCAATGACCTAATAACCGCTAAAAACAACGGCCACTACTCCTTACTCTTGCCCTCTCTGCTGCTTTTGACACTGTTGACCCCCCGCTGCTCCTCAAAAAACTCCACTCACTTGGCCTACAAGACTCTGCTCTCCCATGGTTCTCCTCCTACTTATCTATGCGCTCCTTTAGTGTCACTTACAATTCTAACTCCTCCCCTCCTCTTCCTGTAGGGGTCCCTCAAGGCTCCTTGGGCCCCTCCTCTTCTCCATCTACACCTCCTCCCTTGGTCAATTAATAATTTTGAGAGCCAGCAGGGCCAACTAGCAAGATACTGAAACTTGGCCCAATGGGAGATTCCTCCATGCACACACAGTTTGTACTTTTTCCATCTGACCATAGGCTGATAGAACAAAAATCTATAGAAAATCTTTAGGTGTATGGCCAGCTTAAAGGTGCCCATACACTGATCGATTCTCGTACGAGAATCGGGCGAAATCCCGCGATCGTACGAGAATCGAGCAGTGTGAACGAAGACGACCGTTTCTACTGTACGGTCGCACGTCTTTTGTCGAACCAACATGCTCGAAAACCCGCCGAGAAAGGTACGATTGTCGGCGGGTTTCTAGCCTGCTCGTCCGATAGCTGCGGAACGGGCCGGTGTGCGCACACTGCCCGTTCTGCATTGCGGTCAACGGAAGCCCGCCCCTCAGCGGGGCGGGCTTTCGATGATCACAAGTACGATCTGCCCGTCCAAGGTGGGCAGATTGTACGAGCTTTCATTAAGCATACGACCATCGCAAGACAAAAGTCTTGCGATGGTCGTAAGATGTATGGGCACCTTTAGCCTGTCATTGACTTGGACAGGCTGTGCAGCCACAACTAATTGGAAACACCTGTTCATACTTACCACAGAAATAGAATGGTTTGGACAGCATACGGGGCTGTGAATGAACCCTAGCACCCTTATATCTGTTTGTTATAGGTTTGATATGTTTTGAGCAATTTCTAAACGTTCTATACATTTATTTTGTACTGTTGGTAAGGTATGCATATTAATGTGGACAGCTATTAATTTATCAAGATCCATTAGCGCAGAAGGTTTATACACATTTCTGTTAAAAGGTGAAGATTGTATATATTTAGCTACTCTGCACAATGCCATAACTAGATACCATAGCATGATGATAAAATCTCTCTTAGGAGCCAGGTTTACTGGCTATGTTGCTGCTGATCCAGAAAAGACCAGGTTGGAGAACTGAAAAGAAGAAACACACCTGCCAACCTGGGAAGGAAGAGGGCATATTACACATAATTACGTTTCTCACTGTCATAGCACCTAACTAACCTTGCTTTTGTTCTCAAAGGAAATGTATGCTCTTTGAAACAAACGTCCCACATAAAACTGTAGTAAATTGTACAAAAATATTTCCAGTGCAACAGATCTTTAAGCCTTTTGGTAAGGCAGAATAGGGGGTTTCATAATCATCCCAAAATACATTGCTGAAAACAAGTGAATTGCACACATTCCCCAAGATTTCAAGGTATTATACCTATATTTTAGAAAATGTGTTAATGATTCAACAGGAGTGCTTGAAAAACATGACATTAAATAACAAGACAGTTTACAACCAATTTGTATGCAGATGCCTATGAAACTGGCTTCGCTTTCATAAAGCTTCTATTAAGCAAATGAATATCCTATACAGAATGAATGCATGTGAGGAACCTCAAATTTAAAAAAATGTATTCTTGCTGTATGGATATTTTAATAAAAGATCACAGTTATAAATGTTGATTACAAACATTCCTTGTATTACCAATATTTAATTAACCTCACCAATAGACTGCTAGATTTTGGCACGGAATCAAGGATGCGATCCAGTTCATCTCCAATTATTTCATCAGGTAAATTTGACACTGGAAACAGAGATGATGTCTCACAGCTAGCAAGGGCTGAGGGAAAAAGTCCCACTTCAGGTACAGCTACAGGGAGCATGCTTGGGGAGACCGACGACACTGGAATGGGAGATGGTTCTCTTAATAGTTCACTATTAATATTGAGAGAGGAGAAGGATGGAAGAGGGGATTCACAGTCATCAACTTCAGGCAAATCTGAAATAGAGCAAAATGGACATCTTAAAAACACAACAATTCAACACATACCACTGATGTGATCATTTTGGTGCATTTCACTGCAATTTGTTTTCTGTTTGGAAACAAAGTGTTTGTGTAGTAAAGGAAATTATTTTACCTCTGTGTCTCAAGTAGGCCACATATATCAGCCTATGATGCCAAGCTACTGCATATAAATTCAGATAACGCCCAGTTCTAAACACAAGGTAAAATTAATACCTTAGTAAAAAAAAAAAATAGCGGAATTAGGCCCAGCATGCCCCCTGTACAGCTGGACTAAACCAGTTGAGGCAATAATTATCACTGGAAATATACTCCCAAAGGGAAAAGGAATACCATACATACCAGGTTCTAGTTCATCTGCAACACAATCTGTCGCCTGTAATTAAATAGAAAATTATAAATGAAGGTCTGAAAAAGCAAGAAAGAAAACACTTTATGAAGATAGGTCTGATGGAAGCAGTCACTCTTTGGCCCATTGGGACTTAGTAGTTCGTATGGGGCAGTAAAAGTAAATGTATTCATTAAATCTGTGCCCTTAAAGTGGCCATGTTGCTTCTTAGACAAGCTCAAAGTGAAAATACCCTGCATGAAAAGAAGCTTTATACTCATCTTTTTGGCAGGTGGAGAAGGAAATATTCACTTTCTATGCGAGGTTACGCTTCGCCTGCTATCCAGCACTCCAGGTGAACAGTATAGTATACTTAGGCCTTGTTCAACACCAAATGAAGAGCAGATCAGTGGGTTGTGCCGCGTTTTTGATGCGTTCGGGCCGTTTTTGGTTTAAAAAAAATAAAATATATTTTTTGTTTAACATGGGCTTTCAGTGCGTTCCAGGCATTTGCATGCGTTTTTTGATGCGTTTGCATGCGCTCCAGAGCAGGTAAAATAGGGCTTGCTGCAGTTTTGTCACCTGCTCTGGAACTGCACGCTGCGATGTGAACTGGAGCAAAAAATACAATTGGAATACATTGGACACAGTATGATCCAGTCTGCAACTGCTCTGCTCCGCACCTGCTCCGCGCTTGGTGTGAACAAGGCCTAAGCTACCATATCACATTTATCCTTTTATTTTGTTTTTTTTATCCCCAAGGAACGTTTAGCAAAAAGCAATTGAAGAAGACACAAGGGCAAAGGCAACCAGAATCCAACATCCAAGTGAGAAAAACACCTAATTTTATCAGGATAAAAATGTGGGACCTGCTACTGCTGTTTGCATGTTCCTAAAAAACTAAACTGAAAAAAAAAAAAACTCCCTGAAGTGAGCTAAGTGGTTTTTGGATGTTGAAAAGTTCACTTAAAGCTATTGTCCGGGCTGTCTACCATCACTCCTCTTTAACTTGTTTTTTTGTGCCAGCAATATCTACTCAAATGCGTCTTTTATTCACCTAAATCCATTATTCTTCTCTGCACAGGAAAAGGGTCATTCTTTGGGTTGGCTCATCACTGCCTGTATGACATGGGCATTTTCAATTGGCTGTCCAGCTGTGGGGTTCTCTCAGAATACCAAGGGTAGACTGGAGTGATGACATCAGCAAGAGGGGCAGAAAACCACACCACAGAGGACACAGTTGGTGGAGTATAAAATGCTACACAATCTATCAAAGAAAAAAAGAAGAGCTAAATAGGTTTGAGGAGGGTGGGAAGAGGGTTACATTTTGCCAGGAAAAGGGGTTTAAAAGGAGAACTATGACGTGAGTGCTTTTCACTCACCTCATAATTCTAGCCGACCTGTGACAATGCGTTGTCACAGGTCGGCTCAGTAGATCGGGAAGTGAGCGAACACATACTGGCGTTCGCTCAGTTCTCGATCCTGTCATGGCTCTCTGCCGTGACAGGGGAGGGACTGGATTCCCTCCTCCCCGATCCTTCAGCGCTGACTGGCAGAACGGACGGGGGAAGGGGCGGGTACAGCTGGCTCTGCCTCTAGATAGGCAAAGCCAGCTGTCGCTCACGCAGCTGGGTGGATCCAGACATAATTGTCGGGATCCGCTTCAGCTGCGGCGTCGCAGTATACTGAGCTTAGGGTGACTGGAGGACGCTTGTTTGTGTCCTCCCGTTACCCTAAGGAGAACTATGGGGAAAAGCCCTAACCCCATAGTTCTCCTTTAAAAAGGAGAAAAAAGGTTTGTTTAAATGTTTAAGGTTCCTTAGCTTTTCTCAAAAATTAAATATAATAAACATGAACACTGACAAAAAATACTAACCTTCTCTGTTGTATCCATGTGAGTACCTTGTGAACCAGGCTGAAATACAAAACAAATATTTTATAGAATGATGAACCCCAACGATCGAAGAATTCTAAGGGTTGGAATACTGCTTACCTGAGCCCTGACATATGCTTTTCTAATTTTCAGTCCAAGTTTCATAGCTAGTTCTTGAGTTAACTTTACCACACTTTCATCCTGCATAAAAGATTTTTTGATTTTTTTTAGTAAAAATTTTATTTTGGCAGTTTTCTTCTTATACATAAAAGTACATTCCTTGTTAAAGCAAATGTATAATAGTTTTGCACATTTTATTTCTTTAAAAATCAGACTAGAAAAAAAGTCGTTTGCAGCACCCTCTGGAGATTAATCTGAGCTGCAGACTACGGAGGGGACGGGGGGATGCTGGAATATTGATTAAAATATACTGATCAAAATAAGGACATGATTATCCCTTGCACTGCCATTGCTGTAGCCTTGTTATAGGGGTGCAGCGAAATGATGAAAATGAACCCACAGCCACTTTTGCGATTTTCTTTCATGTCTATTTGATTGTATAAGTGATCCAGACGTGCTTGTGGTCCAGGATTGTTATCCCTCCTCACCAGATTCCAGGGCTTACTTTACATCTCCCCTATTCCAGGAACGCTGTAAAGGCATACAGGATGGCAGAAGGTGGAGGACATCAGGAACGTCTCTGACCTTCTCCTGCTGACAATGAACCTGAAAGTACTACCAGGTTCAAAGCTGTCAAAACTCTCTGCACAGATGTCAAGTAAACAAGATGAAGCTCTCTGGTTGTACAAGTGGCAGGGAATATCTAACAGATGTCTCCAGAAAGAGTACCTGTCACTAGTATTACAGGGTGGTTGTCAATTGCCACAATAGCAGTAAACAATAAAAAATTGAAAAAAATAGTAAGACCCTTTAAAAACACACACACACACACTGCATGTATGTGCATAAACACTGATTATGGTATGTGCATGAGGTTTGTCCATAGACTGGATACATGTGTGCTTTAAAGATATTTTCATTGCCGACTATTCAATAGCCTGTACAAACTGGCTCCTGGGTATTTGTTGAACACCTTGGGAGGAAGGAACTTTCATATACATTGAACTGCAAATCTGAGACAACAGAATTCAACTGCAAATCAAATGTATCCAAGGAATCAATGTCACTACCCCAGAAAAATAATTTTGTTAATGAAACGAAAAACGCAAGCCCCTGTGTCTTTAAAATAGTGAGTTAGTAATGTGTATATTTTATACTGTGTTCATAAAGGAAATGCAACATAGGGAAGCAACCTTGCAGTTGTAGATAGAAATTTTCTGTGATAAGGGAAGCCAACCCAAAAACTCAAAGGTCAAATATTGTTTTTCGAGCCATAGTGCCAAGTAAAGGTGTACAGAGTTAGACAGCTGGATGTGTTATATGTTCAGCTTACTCAAAAGCTCTTTCCATGAAATGAAGCTTCAATTAAAAAGGGGGTACACTCTTGACCTCATATGCAAATGATATAGCCTGGCATATTCCCACAAAACCACTTAAGAGTTTCTGAACCTGAGCATCCTCTGAATGCAAAAGGAAGCCCCTTCTCCTGCTGCCCAATCAGTGGTGGCCAGGGAATTCCTCTCCCACAGCTGCACGTAAGCACAGGGGTGGGATGCTGTGATGTCATTGACTTTATAAGGCCACATTGACTTAATATGGCCATGTAAGTTCAATGAAGTCGGCACAACCATCCGGCTCCTTTTGTTATGTGCAGCTGCGGGGACGAAGAATGCCCGGCTGCAGCTGATTGGGCGGGTAGCCCAATGGCACTTTTGGGCTCAGAGGAGCTCAGGTTTGGATTGGGTTTGATCTGAACTTGAGCTCATCCCTAGTTTTTGGTAGAAAGCTCAGAAGTTCTGTCAGATTTTTATCGCTAGCAGCACCTTTCTGTCCTGGTGACTACTGTTCTGTGCTCTAATTTCTTATTCTGGTGTCACTGGAATAAAAATGTAAGAGTAAAGCCACTTAATGCCAAAGCAGAAACCGTAGAGGAAGAAGACACAGGCAAAAATTCTGAAAAGACATTCTTAAAAAGACTGAACTGTTGCTAACATCTCAGAACGCATGCAATCCATAAAACTATGGATGTCCCGATACCTTTACCTCCCATCGGTATCGGGACCGATACTTGTCAAAATGCCCCGATACATAGCGCCGAAGCTTGTGCTATTTTTGTTTCCCTTACCTTTCCGGCTGCTGTTCGGGAGAGCAGTGGCGAGTCAGCGCTGGTCCTGTGGGAGGAGCTCCAAGTGGGGTTCTAAATTAGCTGGCCCGGCTTAATTAGGACCCCACCTGGAGCTCCTCCCACCTGACCAGCGCTGACTTGCCGCTGCTCTCCCACACAGCGCCGACTACGACCTCACCACCGAGGAAAATCGTGAGGCACCGGCCATCATCGAGCAGTGAGTGAGAGCAAGGGGGGTCCGCATTAAGAATCTATTATTAGCAGTGGATAATTGTAAATCTATTGTCTGCAGTGTGTACTCTATATGTGCTACATATAGAATACACTGCAGCAATAGATTTACATAGTTACATAGTTACATAGTATTTGAGGTTGAATAAAGACATTAGTCCATCAAGTCCAACCTATTAGGATCTCATAATATGAATGGATTAAAAGATCCATAGTACTCAATAGTACATAACATGTAGTTGTACTATGGATCATGATTTAACCTATTCATGTTAGCACGGCAGAATTGTGAGCGCCTCCCACTAGCTGAACACCGAGACGCGATGCAGCGTTCCTGTCAAGCGCCGACTACGAGAGGCACAGCGTGAGGCAACAGGGATAGGAGTGAAACGGAGTGAGGGAAGCTGGGACAGGGCTGGCTGTAAATCTATTGCAACAATGTACTGGAAGTGTGTACTGTATATGTAGCACATATATACAGCACACACCTCCACTACAGCAATAGAATTACAATTTCTCCCCTGCTAACATGAATAGGTTAAATCATGATCCATAGTACATAACATGAAGTCGTACTATGGATCATTTAGCCTATTCATGTTAGCAGGGGAGAATTGTAACTCTATTACTGCAGTGTACGGGACGTATGTGCTGTATATGTACTATGGATCATTTAACCTGGTACACACTTCCAGTACACTGCAGTAATAGAGTTACAATTCTCCCCTGCTAACATGAATAGGTTAAATGATCCCAGAGGCAGATGCATGATCGGATTTGTAGTTTCGCTGTGGCTGTGTGAAAGCAAATGCAAATGTTTTATTGTTTTAATACAGTCTTAAATTAAAGTTCTTCATAATCATAAAGAAATTGGCCTAAACTCATTAGTCTGTATTTGTTTTTTTTAAATGTCACCTGCCCCTTTAAGAAAAAGTATTGGTAATTGGTATCGGCAAGTACATGAGGTGAAGTACTTGGTCCTGAAAAAGTGGTATCGGGACATCCCTACATAAAACCCTGAATCATACTAGAAGATTCATTAGCTAAAACACTTTTGAACACACTTCTCACAAAGAAACTTAGCATAGGAACTAAGAAGCTTAATACTACACCTGCCATGGCGCTGTCTGACATGCTTAGAGACTGGGGCAGAAGGTGGAGCTGCAGAATGGGTGTTAGGGTTTTCCAAATCAGCGTCGTCTCCCTTCCTGCCAGTGACACTAGGCAACCGGACCTTCTCCCCCCAAACCTCTGGCAGGTTGACAGCAGGTAGGGAATACTCTGGGGCACCTTAGGTGTCTGCGCCCGTCGGAAAATTAGGGGAACAGTGAATCCAGCAAGCAAAAACAGGGGAACCCTTTGACCACCAAGGCAAGGAAAAAAAAAAAGAAACAAAAACGTGTCGATGCTCCTGAATTGGTAAGAAACACAATCTAAACTGAGGGACAAAGGGGTGGGAGGGGTTTTTAAACCTCTTTTCGATTGTGTTTCCTGTAGATGTATGAGCCATTCATTTCTCAGGTTGCTGTCCTGGAAGATGATTGGAGATATATAGATATACCGTGTTTCCCCGAAAATAAGACAGTGTCTTATATTTTTTTTTCCACGAAAGGGATGCAACGATATATCAGCCGAAAATTTCACTTTTGGCTAAATGCCGAAAGTGCCATTTTCCTGCCGATACATCGGCGCATCCCGGGTTTCTTTCCTCCCCGCTCAGACACACAGCAGTAGAGAAAGTGACAGCCGGCCGAGCGCTGCGGGAGGAGAGCGATGTGAGCGGCCGCTGTCCCTCCTCCCACACTGCTCAGCCGCCTATCACAGTCCGGCACAGCGGTGTGTGGGTGGAGACAGCCAGCGCTGTCACAGGAGGCTGAGCTCTCCTCCCTGCACCGCTCGCTCAGCCCCCTGTGACAGCGTGTCAGAGAGGAGAGCGAGAGCAAACACTCAGCGATCACTGAGTGTTTGTAGATAATTGAGGATATGGTATGTTGACTATATCCTCAATTATGAATTAATGGTAATCCACATCTCCTCCTGTTCATTCATAGTTGTAGTTATAGTAAGCACACTGTGTTCTCAAGTTATGAATGAACAGGAACACTCAGAGGATTCCTGTTCAATGATAACTGGGGATACAGAAAAAAAGATTAAGGACTCTGTTTAGACCCCTAATATTTCCCCAAAGCCCTTAAAAGTAAAAAATTAAAATATTTAATAAAAAATTTATAAAAGAAAAATATAAAAAAAATAAAAAGTTTATAAAAAATAAAAATATAAAAAAATAAAAAAATGAAAATAAAAACATTTTCGGTCTGACAATTTTTTTTATTTCAGTTTCGTTTCGGGTTTTTAAATTTCTATTTCGGTGCACCTCTGCTAATTTCTCGGTCATTCTGCTCTTTCCTCTCATCGTATCAGCATGCTTCTTGCACTGCAGCACATCTGGTTTTTCTACCTCCCTCCCCCAGTCTGAGTCCTGCACAGTGGATTGCAAGAATCAGGATGCATTAAATTAATACACAGCTGCATGTGTATTTTTTTTACATCTGCTTAGAGTTAAGCTTTAGGCATAACAACATGTTTGACAAAAGTGTAACACTGTAAATATATTAGAAAAAAAAAGTTCAGAAGTATGGCAAAATAAGTTAATTAAGGTGAATGGTAAATAAAAGCCTGTCCAAAAAAAAAGCATGTAAAGCTGCCGACACAGTACTGCTATATTGTCCATAAGAAAGCAGGAAAGGGCAAGCTAGTTTTGGCATCAGGAAGTGAGGAAGCTTTGCCTGCCAGAACAGTCTGGAACTTGGCCATAAAAAAGGGTGGTTGAGGCTGGTACCAGTGTGATCAGATATAGTACAATATTAAATCTGCATTTAGGAACTATTGCTGGATTGTATAGGTAAATAGTCCCAAAGTGCTTGATAGTAGTTGTAAAAGATCGCCTCATGCCACACAGTTAACCCCTAAGACCCCATTCACAATGAGCGACATGCAAATCGCGCGACATTGAGCGACGTATCGCGCGACATCTTCCTATTGGGCTGTATGCAATCAGGAGCAATATCGCTCAAAATCGCTCTAAAAAAGGGTCATGTAGAAGCGACAAGCTACCAGCGACGAGCTACAAGCGATATTGAGCGATATTGAGCGACATTGAGCGACGAGATGTGAACAGCTACATTGAAATGTATTGGTGAAGCTACATAGAGCGATATAGTGCGGAAATATGAGCGATATCGCTACAAAAATCGCGCGATAAATCGCTCAATGTGAACGGGGCCTTAAGAGTGCACACTCACCACATAAAGATGAATGTAAGCTCACAGCCAAAAGGGCTCAGTTGTATGTCAGCAGGCTGCCCAGCGCTTTCTTTGTATGTTTCCACAAAGATATCCCATAGGAGATGAAGTCCCCGCAATTATAAGAAAAGAGAGCCTCTCAATGCATAGTAAATTGAGATAGGTTTATTGAATAGACTTTAAAAAACTCATATCAATCATGAGCAACGACTGGCCGGTAAAATCAAGAGACAAACAGTCTGCACTTCCGCATCCAGTGATCCAGTCTTCCTGAAGACGTCTGTGCTGACGAAACGCGCCGGGGCGGGTCTATCTGACGCTACACTGGATGCGGAAGTGCAGGCTGTTTGTCTCTTGATTTTAACGGCCGGTAATATAATATAATTTTTGCACTTTACATTGTTCACTTATTTTTGATTGTGTTATGGAATGCATATATATTGAATTTTTTATTCATGTCACATTTTGGTACACTATTAATTGATTTGTTTGATCACTTATTTTCTTCACTAATTATTAGTGTGATCAGGTGCCTGAACTTTATATCTGCTGCAGGATTTTTTCTTTTTAGCTACCTCCCGGCCGGCCATTGTGTATACACGGCCAGCTGGGAGCTTCTTGGAAGTAACTGGGCGTGTATAAACAAATCATTTAAAAACCGGCAGCGATGCCTGTTAACATACAAGCAATCCGCCGGCTATGGAGCCGTCGGATCGCTTGTATGGGGTCCCGGTATGTGCGCCCCCCCTCGCGCTGTCACGCTGATCCCGGGCTCCGCTGTGCCCGGTGCGAGCCCGGGACCAGCATAGTGGCTCTCTGACAGGGGATTAGAGGGAGGTCGGTACACGATCTCACTCCAGTCCCCTCTCCGCTGTCAGAATGCGGAAGTGGTGTATATTACATCACTTCCGCATTCTCGTGTCACTCTCCAGCTTCAGATGCTGGAGAGAAGCTGATGACGCAGATCAGTGCTTCATCAGCTTCTTCAGGGGGGTCCTAGGTGACATTAGGGGTCTTGGAGACCCCTGATGTCTCCATAAAGAGGACCTGTCACTTCTTTTGCTACCACATATAGGGGTTTCTTAGCCCCCTCTGTGATAACAATAAAGTTAAGTGGAAAAAAAAATTGGAAAAAAATGTAAAGTTTCCCCAAAAATTAAGTTAAACAAAACATTTTTTTAAAAGTCCCCACCCCTATATACACGCATGTAAAACATACGTCAGGTGCGCATACCTGCGAAAACGACGATTGCGACCATTACGCCGCACATGTTACATATCGCCGTGAATGTCGCAGTGAGAGCAATAATTTTAGGGCCATCAATCACTGATAACACTAAACTGATGAGCGGTAAAAGCTTTTAAAGTGTCGCCTATGGGCAATTTTGGGTATGGTAGTTTTTTGCGATTTCGCGAGTGCGCGCAATTTTTAAGCTTCACATGTTTGGTGTCTATTTACCTGACGTGACCCCATATTTTATATTTTACCAAAAAAGTGGGTAATATTAATTGTTTTATAACATAATGTAAAAAAAATTAATTTCTCCTGAATATAGTAAAAAATAAAAACCCCAGTGGTGATTAAATACCACCAAAAGAAAGCTCTATCTGTCCCCAAAAAAATAGTATAAAATTCATTTCAGTACATAACAGAATAAATGTCAAAGTACCCCAGCGCTGAATACTGAAAAATGGCCTGGCCAGGAAGGGGGTCTAAACACCTGGTCTTCAAGCGGTTAATGACAAGTTCTCTTTAAATCAACAGAGTTGTTACATAAAAACACTACAAAGAAAAAGCAAAGAGAAACCAAAGTGAAACAATATAGAAAGAACAGAAAAACAATCCATTAAGCTTAAAACGTATTAAGAAACAAAGACAAAATGGACCCTATTTACTATGTCAGAAGAAGGAGCTACCAGGTGGGACTAATTGATGCAAGGTACAGCGCTAAAAGCCTCTTGGTGATACACCCAAAGATATAGGGTTATAGTGTTAAATAAAATAGTACAATAAAGTGTCAAACATAATCTTCACAAATAATTCTATGTAAATGAATCAAACCCCTGTGTAAATAAAGGTGCACAACATGTGACAACTCATACATGCAAAAACATCCACACTGCAAACTATAAATCTCAATAATAAAACGCACTGTATGTTCAGACCTCTCTGAGTAAAAAAACAGGTGTAACTGTGAAAATATCTAAACCAGCACAATTCCAAAACAAATATTATAATAAGTTGCTAATAAGTGAAGTGAAACGAACGGAGTCTCGCAGACGTGGATTGGAGATTGCATGGTCGGCAGCAAAGCTCCTGTTTGATCTGTCTTTGCACCCAGAGAACACGGTGACACGGAGAGAGAGTTGTCGAGCATACATTTTATTTGAAGTTTTATGTCTACTTTCCTCATGTGAGTAGTTTTTTAAATTAAGGAGGTTTTTTAATTTTGCGGTTTTACGCTATGGGCTGTATTTATATTTTATTGGATATGGTCGTGATGACATGCTGACGTCATTTTCTGTGCAATGATTGTGGAGAGATGGCCTTTGCATAAGATCGATTGGAGACCCATTAAAGCGATTCTAGACCTGTTCAGGTCTGTTTATAAGGTGAGCGGCCCACTGAGAGGGGGAGCACCTGGGTGATAATTGGAGTTGACGTATGGACTTTGTACAAAGAACTTTCACAGTGGAAGGATAAAGAGTGTGGTGCACTTGGGACAAATCCGGAACACTATATACGTGTGATTCCGCATTTGTGTATATTTGAACATGGAATATATGATTGAACTTTCCATAGGACTGTTATTTATAAGAAGATTCATTGTGAACACTTTTTTGATTGCATGTGTTATTTAAGCACATATTTATTATAGAGATTTGTTTATGTATTGTTCTAGAAGAAGCGCAGCACATTCATTATAATTTGATATATTCAGAGGGTAACACTTCTTATAGTGCTTGCATTTACACAGGGTTTGGCGCGAGGTGCTATTTATCACTTTCATTCTTTCAAGTGCCTACCACTGAGTAATGTTAGGAAACCGAGAGGCAGAAGTTTCCCTATCGATTGATAGTCAAATGTCTATGTGGCAGCACCTGACAGCCCCTGAACAAGCGGACTCCAGAAATAACATGATAGCCGTATTGTTCACCCCTCCTTCCACCACTGCAGAAGTACTAGAAATGCACTTGTGTGACTAAAGTGCTCCTGTTTAAGGAACAAATTGGTCAAAAAGTTATTGTGCAACTGTCACATCGGACATCCATGACCAATCAATATCTAATATTTATAAGTCAGCTTTAAACACACATTAATGCAGCTCTAAATTCCTAAAGCAGTCTGCATTTATGTGTGTGCGTGTGTTCTGTTTGTTTTCTTAATATATGAAACTTGTACAAGTACCTGAATTTGACTTGATTTCAACTTCTAATAATCCTCTGTATACCAGCACTGGAGAAAAGGGCAACACTGAAAGCCAATTAGATGTGCTTCTTGCAAATATGCTGAAAAGCAGCATGCTGACAGGAGGAGAAAGCAGAGGGGTAACCTTGTAAGTGTATTCCTTCACTATCCTATCTACAGGCTGGGTGTAGGGTGTGTATGTGAGAGCAAAAAAAAAAAAAAGAAACCATATTCAGTACATATTCTGCAATGCATGTGCATTTTTGTATGTTGTATCCCTACTGCAAGTACAAAAAATAACTTCTTCTTTGGCTGACAATAAAATCCCAACCAGTGTTGTCGTCAGTCCTGTCTGATGGACTGCAAAACTGTATCCCTGACCCTTCTGTATCCTGCTTTTTATGTATACATTGATTGCCTTTCCAGTAAAACAATGCTACTGTCTTGACTTACAAGACCCTGTCTACACGCTGTGTGTAGAGAGAAAGTCCTCTTGGGAGCAGTAGCACATAGGGGGCTTACATCAAAAGCAACGCCTGCAAGAATTTGAAAAAGATGAAAAAAAGAGGGGGAGATAGAGGATTGGGGGCACGTTAGAGTAATGGCTGCACATGCACTTTAATTATCACAGAGAAAGGTCATCCTTCTGGCTGTATTGTGTAGCACAGACTAGGACTAGATGCAAAGAAGTACAAATTCTTTAGGATGTAAAACAGTACACACATAGGTATTGTAAAGGCTTGGCATAAAACAGAAAACTTCTAGGCCTCTAGTCCACTCGCCAAAGAGGCTTTCTGCCGACTTTTATTCACAAAGAAAAAGGTTTCTGCCAAGCAACACTGCCACATCAGTGATTCATTTTGACAAGTGTGCCCCGATGAGATAGGTGCACCGTGACAGTAAGTAGAACAGCCATTCCGCTGATCACTCTGTTGGACTTGCTCCTATACCTGTACTTGTTTGATAAAAGATTGCCGATACAATTATCAGCAATAAATTTGGCAACCTGAAACAGAACTTATATGGTTAACTTCACCCAGCTCGCTGCTACAGCATCAATTATTTCAGACTGTCACAGACTGTTACACAGGTGTAAAGAAAATAAATGAGCAGACATGCCCTGGGCTCATCTTACCTTTGGCGCAATAAGGGAGCACTTGGCTACAGCCTCATACGCTTCTTTGTATTTCTCCAGTATAAACAGGGCTTTAGACTTGCAGTACAGTGTTCTGAGATTTGTGTCATTTATATACAACGCATCTTCACAATCTCTTAAAGCTTCCTCCTGAAAACCCTGGAAATAACAGGAAATATAAACTTTTAATGTGGTACATTAAAGGGGTTGTGCCAGAAAATATTCCAAAAACAATGAACTGATTGTGAGATCGTCATAAGTAACATAATCACTGCCCAGTCTGGCCACACAGATAGGAAGCCAAGACCATGCTGATCAGCTCCAATGATAGTGACACTAAATTCAGGGGTACAACCTTAAAAACACATTTAAGTACCCTATTAATAAAAAAGGAATCTTATTTGAGTATCACTCGGCTGTAGATCCTCAAATCATCTCTGAATTGGTGCTGACACTGTCCTTCCTTCTGGAGGGTGCCTACTTTTGTTCCCCATGGTCCCTGTGTGTGTGTTGTAAAGTAGCCACCGCTCCAAGCTCACTCCCGTGATGGACTACAATCTCAGTACAAATTAGTAAACTAAACACAAGATTGTAGTCCATCATTGGAGTAAACATATATAAACCTGTTATTACTTATGGTATTAAGGTCTGAACAAGCAATACAGACACAGATTTAAAGTCGACCTTTACCCATATCTTTAAAATAACAACAAACACACCTTTAGAAATAATGACAATCTACAAACACATACTTATAAAAAAAATTGCCGGCTTTGTATTCTTTGCATACCTTATTTCTATTTTCTTTCCCAGTCTACTGACATTGACCATGTTAACTAAGAGATTACTTGCTCCCCATTTACTTCCTAAAACTCTGGCACACGTGACTAGACATGTGTTCATGTATATCATCTCAGGAGAGGAA